>NC_085988.1:8747457-8974957 GCF_030014385.1 Trichomycterus rosablanca | reverse complement strand
TCATCACCACGTCTGTTATCTCTTCATTCTCATGAACCTTTTTTTCAGCTGACAAAAGTACAGAAACATTATCAAAGTTCTGACTACACTCTATTTAGTGAAATAAAAAAGTTGGGACAGAAGCACGTAAGACAATATGTTCCACCACAGTCTCTATTAGTTTTATGTTCCTGTAATGGGCCCAGCTGCCATATAGACCAGCGGGGGGCACTAATTACAGTATCATGCCCAGCTGCCATGCCATGATGAGCGAGTAATGGGCATGAATGCGCAGGTGACTGACAGTGTTAAAATGCTGCAGCCAGTGGTGATTCTTAAATACCGGCTTCATCAGACTGATCTGGGTAACTCATCTTATTACCAGCTTATACACTGCCTGGCCAAAAAAAGGTCACCACCTGGATTTAACTAAGCAAATAGGTAAGAGTCTTCCATTGAATAGTTACTGCATGGGTGATTATGTTTCAGCTGGCAACAAGTTATTTAACCCTAACTGATACAGTGAGTAGCTTCTCATTTGTTAAACAACCATGTGGAAAGACACATCCTGTGGTCGTGGAAAAGATGTTCATCTGTTTCAGACGGGTCAAATTATTGGCATGCATCAAGCAGAGAAAACATCTAAGGAGAAGCTGAAACCACTAAATTCGGGTTAAGAACTGACATTGCAGAAACTTGTGGAAACTATGCCACAGTGAATGCGTGCCATAATCAAAGGCGGTCCAACCAAATATTAGAGTGTGTGACCTTTTTTTTTGTTGGCCAGGCAGTGTATATATGACGTCTGTATGCTGGACATTTTTCTGCCCAGTTTCATAAAAATATTAAATATAAGATTTTAGAAAACATAAATAATTACATTAATAATAATATTAATATTAATAACAATAATTATAGCTCTTTTTCTTATTCTTCTGCTTCTACTATGATTATTATTTATATTTTTATATACAGCTCCTTATTATTACTGTTATTTTTACCCTTTTTATCATCTTTACTATTGTTGTCCCCATCAACAATCATAAAAGATGATATTTAAGAAAACATAAATAATAATAATATATATTATTATACATATTATACAATACATATTATAATTATAATTAAATATTAAAATATCCAGCTCCTGATTATTACAACGCCATTGTTGTTTTCATCTACAATCATAAAAATTAGATTTTAGAAAAGAAAAATACATCTTTTGGAATTTTTAGAAAAGATTTAGATCGATGCCGCTCAGGTGGCGCAGCGGTAAAATACACTAGCACACCAGAGCTGGGATTTCGAATACATCGAATCAAGTTTCAGCCACATGAACAACGTTTGGCTGTTGTTCATTCAGGGAGGAAGCCAGACAGGGACCTCATAACTGGTGCAATTATGACTGATTGATGCCGTCTGCACAAGGAATAATGCTGATTAGGGTGTGGCTCTCTACATTGTAAAAAAACCACCTATAGGATCTACTAAAAAAATTGAGGTAACAATTTGCAACAATTTGTTTGTTTGGGTAGATTTTACTCAAATTGAACATCTCTGAAATACTAAATGAAAGTAGGTAAAACCTACTTAAAACATTTTATTACACAAATAATTACTTAAAAAAAGTGTGTAACATTTATTCTTCAGTTGCCAGTAGACAATATTAATCTATTTAATAATTATATCTATTAACTAATCTTTATAACTAGCCATTACTCATTCAGGAAAGCTTAGCTTTAGCTAAAAATATTGTCTACACAATATTCAGTATTTATATTGTAGAATTAATCATGTCTTAAAATAAAGAAAACAAGCACAAAAGACCCTCTGTACTTAATGCATAGTTTACTGAACAACTCAAGCACTTACTAAATGTACTAAACACAAATTATTGTTGCATCTGTGTCAAAGAATCAGATGAAATAACTCTTGCGGGGGCGTGTGTCAGTTCGCTCTCCTCAATTGGGGCGGGGGTCAGCACCAGTAGAGAGGAAAGGGAAAAAATGCATTTAAAAATGCTAATAAAAATGACTGATAAATTTACTACAATTTTTATTTAAATAATTTATTTATTCTATAAATGTAATAATTAGATCAAATGTACTTAAATCTTTGAACAGTTTCTATTTAGCTTAGTTGGAAATTACTGGATCTTCTACAGTAATTTTGAGTTGGATACCTGAACAACTTCTGTTTTCCTTTTCTTCAGAGGGTCCGGTTCCATCTTGTTTTTCCATGAGGCTCTCATTCAGACTTGTAGGAAGAGTCTGGGTTACTTGGGATCTCTCACTCTCACCTTTTGTTGTGGCATCTACAATATAAAAAAGCAGATGAAGATCTGAACTGAACATGGCAGGGACGGCATGGTGGCTCAGTGGGTAGCACTGTCGCCTCTGTGTGGAGTTTGCATGTTCTCCCCGTGTCTGCGTGGGTTTCCTCCAGGTGCTCCGGTTTCCTCCCACAGTACAAAGACGTACAAGTGAGGTGAACTGGAGACACTAAATTGTCCATGACTGTGTTTGACATTAAAACTTGAACTGATTTACATTTGTATATTTTTCAGCATTTAGCAGATGCCTTTATCCAAAGCGACTTACAGTACAATTACAGTATACAGTCTGAGCAATTGAGGGTTAAGGGCCTTGCTCAAGGGCCCAACAACAGCAACCTGGCAGTGGTGAGGCTTGAACCTTTTGATTACTAGTCCAGTACCCTAACCCCTAGGCACATGTTGTGGTGCTGATGCATCCTGTGTATCCAGTAATACGAGTCCTGTCATGAATGTAACCAAAGAGTGTAAAACATGACGTTAAAAATTCTAATAAATAAATAAATAAAACAAACCTCTGATCCCAGAATGAAGATTTAAGTGTATTTATTAAAATGGGCTCTATATACTACACATCGTGGTGCCCTGCCTTGAGCCCAGTGTTTCTAAATAAACTGGACCCACCATGAGGAAATTTGTTTGCAGTATTAAAATACAGAACAGAATCAGAAATGTGACCTCCACTTACACTAGCAGGAACCTGGCTCTATTAAACCTAAATGGAACGGAACCCTAATCAACATCAGTGCACCTGTATTTGTCCCACTATTTCATGTTAAAATGACCACTGTGATAAAGCTCTATTACACCAGGTCTGTGCAAGACATGCTTGAGTGTTACGTACACCTGGTGTACGAGCTTAATTCATTAAAAGCTTGCTAATATGTACAAGACCGACTTTCAATCACCTCATTCCATTCACCATACCAAAGATCACAGAATTTTCACAGACGTAAAAACATAATTTTGCATCAGCCGGGCCTCTTAAAGGGAAATGAGCAAACAAACTGGATTTTCAAGATGTGGTATCCAAACTCACTCATATTCTTTTTTTTTTAATTTTTTTTTTTATAAATTTAGCACGTCCAATTTCGTCCCATCTATCATCCTCTCATTAGTGCGGATTCCTGCTCCTGATTGGGGCTGACGAGGCCGTTCCACGCCTCCTCCGAAACGTGCACAGCCAATCGACCGTCTTATCACCCACACTTGACGAGTGTAGCGTGGCAGAGTACTGTGCACGGAGGATCACACACTCCGCCACACCCCCTCCCGTCTCCATACAGGCGCCACCAACCAGCCAGCAGAGGGCGCAACCGCCCCGTACCTGAGAGAGCATCCCCTACGGTCTCAAGTCCCGCCCCCCACCCGGACAACCGGCCAGTCGTTGTCCATAGCCGCCCAGCCTCGACCGTGAAGGCAGAGCTGGATTCGAAACGACGCTCCTTCGAAATCCAGCTCTGGTTGCAGCGCGTGTCTTTTACCGCTGCGCCACCTGAGCGGCCTCACTCATATTCTTAACTGCTTATCCAGTCAGGGTTGTGGGGGTGCTGGAGCCTATCCCAGCTTTTCAACACCCTGGACAGGGCACCAGTCCATCATACACACACTCGTGAAACGCATGTATATGTACGCACATCGTTTCCCGCCCAAAGTATTAAAGAAAATCGGAATTCGACCGAGCTTCACGTTGAGTTCCAACCAAAAATATTCAGCAGCATCCTGTGACCACTGATGGAGGTCTAGAAGATGACCACCTCAAACAGCAGCAATAGATGAGCGATCGTCTCTGACTTTACTTTACAACTAGGTAGGAGTGTCTAATAGAGTGGACAGTGAGTGGACACGGTGTTTAAAAACTCCAGCAGCACTGCTGTGTCTGATCCACTCATACCAGCACAACACACACTAACACACCACCACCATGTCAGTGTCACTGCAGTGCTGAGAATCATCCACCACCTAAATAATACCTGCTCTGTGGGGGTCCTGTGGGGGTCCTGACCATTGAAGAACAGGGTGAAAGCAGGCTAAAAAGTATGAAGAGAAACAGATGGACTACAGTCAGTAATTGTAGAACTACAAAGTGCTTCTATATGGTAAGTGGAGCTGATAAAATGGACACTGAGTGTAGAAACAAGGAGGTGGTTTTAATGTTATGGCTGATCGGTGTATATTAGCTCAGTGTTTTTCAACCTTTTTTCAGTCACGGCACCCTTTGAAAGTATGCAAAATCTCAAGTCACCCCAGTCTACAATGTATTAAAAACTTACACTCTGCATCTCTCGTACTGCTAACACACACGCACACACACCATAAGATGTCATTTAGGGAGGGAGGGGTAAACGTGACTATTAATGGGAAACCTGAGCCTGGGATGATGCACACAATCGCCCTATTCTGGCAGGGATGGATGAGAGGCAGACACGGAGCTCCTGGTCCAGAGCCCTCAGTCGCTCCCTGTACTTGTTCTTGATGTAAGTTAGGCTCGAAAAGCTCAGTTCACGCCATGAACAAATCAGATTTAACATAATTAAACGAGTTTATAGTTTATTTATCAATTATTTGTCATTATAAGAGCACTGCTTCTTTTCTGCATGTTCTCTCGGTAGCTCGGTTACGGCTCTCTCAACTCAAACTCAAAAGAAGCTTTATTGGCATGACAAATAATGACATTCGTATCGCCAAAGCAAGTTAGAGAGAAATAATAAAAATAACAGTAAGAAAGAACAAATTTATACAAAACAGTTACATGAGCAAAAAAATATAAAATAGAATAAAATATTAATAAAAACAGTGCAAAATAATAACAATAAAAATTATAATATTTACATTAATGAGGTAATAACGATCAGTTTGTGTGTGTGTGCGTCTCTCTCTCTCTTTGTGTGTGTGTGCGTCTCTCTCTCTGTGTGTGTGTGTGTGTGTGCGTCTCTCTCTGTGTGTGTTTGTGTGTGTGTGTGTGTGTGCGTCTCTCTCTCTGTGTGTTTGTGTGTGTGTGTGTGTGTGTGTGTGTGCGTCTCTCTCTGTGTTTGTGTGTGTGTGTGTGTGCACGTCTCTCTCTCTGCTGTGTGTGTTTGTGTGTGTGTGTGTCGCTCGCTCTGTGTGTTTGTGTGTGTGTGCACGTCTCTCTGTGTGTGTGTGTGTGCACGTCTCTCTCTCTCTCTGTGTTTGTGTGTGTGTCGCTCGCTCTGTGTGTGTGTGTCTTTATATATTAATAATTTAAATATTAAATTATTAATATTTTATTCTATTTTATATTTTTTGCACATGTAACTGTTTTGTATAGTTTTGCTCTTTCTTATTTTTATTTTTATTATTTCTCTGTAACTTGCTTTGGCAATACGAATGTCTTTATTTGTCATGCCAATAAAGCTTCTTTTGAGTTTGAGTGTCTCTCTCTCGCGCTCTCTCTGTGTGTGTGTGTGTCTCGCTCGCTCTCCGCTCTCCGTTTTCGGATTTGAATTTTGACAATAAACTCTATAATATAAATAAGCTCTTATTATGACTGATTAATTCCCTGTACTGATGGAAGCGGAATGGGTGAATTTGTGAAAACAGCCGAACTGCGCAGAAATAAATATATATATATATATATATACTGTATATACTGTATATATACTGTATAGTATATATATCCAACAGAGATACTCCAATATCCTCTGGAACGCCTTTCTAGAAGAGTTGAGGTTGTTATAGTCACAACAAGGTGGCGCATTTCTACTCCAATAATGCTCAATGGTTTTGGAAGGCATGTCCAACCAGCTCATGATCGGGCGTCCACATACTTTTGTCATTGCTTGTGATTCATGCATGAAGCTCAGAGGTACCAAACCACAGTAACCACAGAAAGTTTCCAGACAATGAACGCCAACCTCTTCAGATGGAACATTTTGTCATTTCCTGTTTCAGTCTGTCCTGAGCTACCATCAGAAAGCATTCTCAAATCAGGAATACACTGTAGGACCAAAAGTATGTAGACGCATGAGCATGAGCTTGGGGGACATTGTATTCCAAAATGAACGTCTCTTTTTCTTTGTTTATGTTGGCTGAGCTTTAAGGGACCAGTTTTGAACAACAGACTAAACCCATGTTGATGGGTTGCTGAGCAGCAGTTGTCTTTCCAAACTAGGGGCGTGTGGCTCTGATCCTGGGGGTCTGGGGTCTGGGTTCTGGGTAGTCTAGTGCTCTCATGTTTGTGCTGGCAATCTCTGAGCCCTGGGACCGGAGCTGCCCACCCAGATTATAGACAAAGGCGCAGAGCTTGGGGTTCTACATAATAGAAACTTGTGGTGATCAGGGATGTTGGGTTGCTGTCGTTCTGCCTCTCTTGTCCGATCACTCAGGTTTGATGGTGGTGGTAAAAGCCTTCATGACTGTGTTACCTGCTCGCTCTCCTTTTTAGTTATGCTGTAATAATTAGGGGTGCCGGAGTCTAAAACTCTCTGTAAAACTGATATTTTACTCTTATTGATTCACATTTGAACTCCATTTTCTGTTGTTTTACCCCGAGGTGGTTCTGACGGAAACCTGTTCACCCACCCGAGATTGTCAGGACTGCCGAGCCAACAATGCTGCTCCTGCTAGATGTGACGGGTCCTGGCATGTTTGCACCAAGGTTAATTGGAGACACTGAATTATCTTTTAGGTGAATGTGTGTGTGTGTACGTGTGTGTCTGCCCTGCGATGGACTGGTGCCCTGTCCAGGGTGTTACCGTGTGCCTTGCGCCCATTGAAAAGCTGGAATAGGCTCCAGCACCGATCCTAATTTGATAAGCCATTAAGAAAGTGAGTGAGTGGGAGTTGTTTGCTCTAAAGCTGGCTCTCAGGAAGTGTGGTCACTAGTTATTTGAGGCTCCACACCCATTGCTAATAATAGGCTTTCAACCTTTTGGGGAACGCCCTTTCCTGTTCCAGTATGCCTATCATGTTCTTAAAGGCAACGCCTGATGATTTGGGTGTACAGAAACTAAAACTGTACAGAAAAGTATTTTAGAGTTTACAGGGTCTCGACCTCAACCCTATCCAACACCTTTAAGGAAAGGCAAGATGCGTTTGTGGATGAGCAGTGATCATTTTATCCAGGTACTTCCAGCAGTTGCAGATCAGGGCCTGGCATCTTAAATGGTCTTCTGGAATGTCTTTCTAGAAGAGTTAAGGCTGTTAGAACCAGCTCATTATCAGGTGTCCACATACTTTTGTTCATTTATGTTCATTCGCCCCATCATTGCTCATGGTTCATGTAAGAAGCTCTTAGCAGCTACCAAACCACAGTAACCACAGAGAGTTTAAGTCATTGAACACCAGCCTCTTCAGCTGGAACATCTGACCTCATTTCTTCAGTTTGTTCTGTTTCCTTCTGTCCTTAACTACCACATTAGCAAACCAGACATTCATGACCATAAATATGTAGACACCTAACCATAAGCTAGATGGACATCAATATAGCCAAAAGTATGAGGCTATAACAGCTTCCGATCTTCTGGGAAGACTCTACACAAGTTGTTTCAGGCACTGATGTTGAATAAGAAGGACCGACTCACGATCAACATTCCAATTTATCCCAAAGGTGATCAGTGGGGTTGAGTTCAGATCACAGCGTAGAGCTCTTGAAGTCCTCCACAACAAAACTGTGTCTTTATGTGCCACCCAAACCGTTGCCAGAAAGCATATTATTATTTTTATTTACACTTATTAGCAATGCTCTAAAACACCAGAGCCCAATAAATAGCAAGGGTGTCCACATACCTTTGGACACATGGTGTATTTTCATTTTTCTACTGTGTGTTAAGTTTAGTAGAGCAAATCTAGGGGTTTAAAGCCCTGCAATGGATTGGTGCTCTGTCCAGGGGGATTCCTGTCTTGCTTCCAGTATTTCTCAGAAAGACTGGACCTTACCACGATGAAATGCAATGAAAAACCCTGTATGCTTGTCCTTAACCAATCATCTTATTGGCTTAGAGCTGATACACAGTTGAGGTCAAGCGTTTGTGTACACTTGAAAGGGATGTGTCCATGTCATGGCAAACAATATGTGGACAACTGACCTTAAGCTTGTTGGACATCCCATTCCATAACAATGGACAGTAAAACATGTACTTAGTATCAAAAGGATGCTGGTTCTAGCTCCACCGCCTCCGATCTGCAACTGTTGGTCGCTTAGGGAAGACTTTTACTCTCAGTTGTCGGCATTGTGTATGTTTACGATAATAAGCTGCTTTAAACTAAAGCATCTACTCTTCTTCTTCTTCTCCTCGGCCTTTGTCCCGCTCGGTTGCGGGGTCAGCTCTTACACCGGATGCCCTTCCTGACACGACCCTCCCTATTTTATCCGAGCTTCGGACCGGCACTACAATGCACTGGTTTGTGCATCTAGCGGCCAGGTATCTATAGGACAATTCAGTGTTTTCAATTAGCCTGGTGGGACGTCTTTGGACTGTGGGAGGAAAACGGAGCACCCGGAGGAAACGCAAACTCCGCACAGAAAGGACCCGGACCGCCCCACCTGGGGATCGAACCCAGGACCTTCTTGTTGTGAGGCGACAGTGCTACCCACTAAGCCACCGTGCCACCCTAAACTAAAGCATCTACTAAATGCAATAAAAGTAAACATAGCATAGCAGGCTGTAATGGGCACAGCTAAACTAACCCTTTTTATATGGGCACAAACATAAAGTCCCCAGCAGTTGTCATATTATGGTCGTATTTTCAGAAAACCCACAATGAACTTTGGGTTCCTATTAGGTTGGGTTACTATTAAGGTTCCTTCCTTGTAATATTTGGGAGGTTTTTCCTTTCCGGTGTCGCCCTCGGCTTGCTCAGAAAGGGGTTTCTGGTCCTATATTCTGTGAAGTTGCTTTGAGACATTGTCCATTGTGAAAAGTGCTATTAAAAAAATTAACTTCACTTAGATAAGATAAGATAAGATAAGATTCCTTTATTGATCCCCATGGGGGACATTCAAGTGCTACAGCAGCTCCAGTACAGTGTAAGTACAATAAGTAGAGTAAATAAAAGTAGAATAAAAATAAGAAAATAAGGAAAAACTATTACTATTATACATACAGTTACTACAATATAATACAAACACTATATATATCTAATATATATGAGTTATTGTAGGGGGGGGGGGGGGGGCTGGCTCATCAGTGTGAGGACAGCCTGTGTATTCTGCTATTGTTATGCAGTCTGATGGCAGTTGGCACAAAAGAAGTTGGCACTTGTGTTCCAATCATTCAGTCACAGGAAAGAAAAAGTTCCCAGACCCATTAAAACCATCCCAAAACAGTCATAGAGACCGTGTTCCTTACAGGTGCATGTAAACCTGGTGGCACAGTGGGTAGCACTGTCACCTCACAGCAAGAAGGTCCTGGGTTTGATTCCCAGGTAGGGCGGTCTGGGTCCTTTCTGTGCGGAGTTTGCATGTTCTCCCCGTGTCTGTGCGGGTTTCCTCCGGGAGCTCCGGTTTCCTCCCACAGTCCAAAAACATGCAGTCAGGTTAATTGGAGATTCTTACTGAATTGCCCTATAGGTCAATGGGTGTGTGTATGAGTACTGTATATGTGTGTATGTGTTTCTGTCCGGCGATGGACTGGTGCCCTGTCCAGGGTGTTACTGTGTGCCTTGCGCCTATTGAAAAGCTGGGGAAGGCTCCAGCACCTCACTGAAGCTGTGATGCAACCAAGACATATGTCATCCTACCTGCATTTCAGCGTTAAACAGAGTCATTACCAGTAAAACAAACATCAGTATCCATGTACTCACCACACTGAGCTGTGAGAACGAAGATCAGAACAACGATCAGAAGCTTCATCGTCTGATGTTCACAGAAAACTAATTTGAGGCTCTTAAGTTTTTCACTTAGACTGACCGCTCTTTTCCTGTTGCACATATGTCATGGTACTACAGGTTCAGACTAGCTTCTACTCTTTTCCTTTTAGGGGCAGAAAGAGGACTCCAGAGAGGTAGCTTTTATGTTTAGAAGATTGTGGTTTCATCTCACAGATAAAGAACTTCTAATATTATACATTACACAGTGTTTTGATTAGATGTCAGACAGGATAAACCCTAGATATTTCATGTTTTATCTGATCAACTTCATTTCATTTATTAATAAACATCTATTCCTGCATTTCAGGCAGGCCAGTCCAGTAGCCGTACCCCACGCCTTTGTAATGTGTGCAGCAGGGGGTTTTGCATCGTCTTGTTGAAGTGTTGCTCTAAGATCTCAATGTACTTTTCTGTATTAATGCTGCATCACAGAGTGTAAATGACCTTTACCAAGAGCACTGACACGCCCCCATACCATGACACACCCTGGTACTGACACACCCCATACCATGATACACCCTGGTACTGACACACCCCCATACCATGATACACCCTGGTACTGACACGCCCTCATACCATGATACTCCCTGGTACTGAAACACCCCCATACCATGATACTCCCTGGTACTGACACACCCCCATACCATGATACACCCTGGTACTGACACACACCCATACCATGATACACCCTGGTACTGACACACCCTCAAACCATGACAAACCCTGGCACTGACACACCCACATACCATGATACTCCCTGGTACTGACACACCCCCATACCATGATACAATCTGGTACTGACACACCCCCATACCATGATACACCCTGGTACTGACACACCCCCATACCATGATACACCCTGGTACTGACACACCCCCATACCATGATACACCCTGGTACTGAAACACCCCCATACCATGATACACCCTGGTACTGACACACCCCCATACCATGATACACCCTGGTACTGACACACCCCCATACCATGATACACCCTGGTACTGACACACCCCATACCATGATACACCCTGGTACTGACACACCCCCATACCATGATACACCCTGGTACTTACACACCCCCATACCATGATACACTCTGGTACTGACACACCCCCATACCATGATACACCCTGGTACTGAAACACCCCCATACCATGATACACCCTGGTACTGACACACCCCCATACCATGATACACCCTGGTACTGAAACACCCCCATACCATGATACACTCTGGTACTGACACACCCCCATACCATAATACACCCTGGTACTGACACACCCCCATACCATGATACACCCTGGTACTGACACACCCCCATACCATGATACACCCTGGTACTGACAAACCCCATTCCATGATACACTCTGGTACTGACACACCCCCAAACCATGATACACCCTGGTACTGACACACCCCCATACCATGACACACCCTGGTACTGAAACACCCCCATACCATGACACACCCTGGTACTGACACACCCCCATACCATGACACACCCTGGTACTGAAACACCCCCATACCATGACACACCCTGGTACTGACACACCCCCATACCATGATACACCCTGGTACTGACACACCCCCATACCATGACACACCCTGGTACTGACACACCCCCATACCATGATACAACATGGTACTGACACGCACCTATACCATGACACACCCTGGTACTGACACTCCCCCATACCATGACAGACCCTGGTACTGACACACCCATACCATGACAGACCCTGGTACTGACACACCCCCATACCATGATACACTCTGGTACTGACACACCCCCATACCATGATACACCCTGGTACTGACACACCCCCATACCATAATACACCCTGGTACTGACACACCCCCATACCATGACAGACTCTGGTACTGACACACCCCATACCACGACAAACCCTGGCACTATCACACCCCATACCATGATACACCCTGATACTGACACACCATTATACCATGACACACCCTGGTACTGACACACCCTCATACCATGACAGACCCTGGTACTGACACCCCCCCATACCATGACAGAAACTGGTACTGACACACCACATACCATGACAGAATCTGGTACTGACACACCCCATACCATGACAGAATCTGGTACTGACACACCCCATACCATGACAGACCCTGGTACTGACACACCCTAATACCATAACACACCCTGGTGCTGACACACCCCCATACCATGATACACCCTGGTACTGACACACCCCCATACCATGATACACCCTGGTACTGACACACCCCCATACCATGATACACCCTGGTACTGACACACCCCCATACCATGATACACCCTGGAACTGACACACCCCCATACCATGACAGACCCTGGTACTGAAACACCCCCATACCATGACACACCCTGGTACTGAAACACCCCCATACCATGATACACCCTGGTACTGACACACCCCCATACCATGATACACCCTGGAACTGACACACCCCCATACCATGATACACCCTGGTACTGACACACCCCCATACCATGACACACCCTGGTACTGACACACCCCCATACCATGACACACCCTGGTACTGAAACACCACCATACCATGATACAACTTGGTACTGACGCACCCCCATACCATGACACACCCTGGTACTGACCCCCCCCCCCCCCCATACCATGACAGACCCTGGAACTAACACACCCCCATACCATTACACACCCTGGTACTGTCACACCCCCATACCATGATACACCCTGGTACTGACACACCCCCATACCATGATACACCCTGGTACTGACACACTCCCATACCATGACACACCCTGGTACTGAAACACTCCCATACAATGACACACCCTGGTACTGAAACACCCCCATACCATGACACACCCTGGTACTGACACACCCCCATACCATGACACACCCTGGTACTCACACACACTCATACCATGACACACCCTGGTACTGAAACACCCCCATACCATGAAACACCCTGCTACTGACAAACCCCCATACCATGACAGACCCTGGTACTGACACACCCCCATACCATGATACACTTTGGTACTGACACGTCCCCGTACCATGATACAACCTGGTACTGACGCACCCCCATACCATGACAGACCCTGGCACTGACACACCCCCATACCATGATACACCCTGGTACTGACTTGCCCCCATACCTTGATACATCCTGGTACTGACATGCCCCCATTCGATGATACACCCTGGTACTGACACACCCCCATACCATGAAACACCCTGGTACTGACACACCCCCATACCATGACAGACCCTGGTACTGAAACACACACAAACCATGACAGACCGCCGTACTGACACACCCCTATACCATAACAGACCCTGGTACTGACACACGCCCATACCATGACACACCCTGGTACTGACACACCCCCATACCATGACACACCTTGTTACTGACACACACCCATACCATGACACACCCTGGTACTGACACACCCCCATACCATGACAGACCCTGGTACTGACACAACCACATACCATGACAGACCCTGGTACATGACACAACTTCATACAATGATACACCCTGGTACTGACACACCCCCATACCATGACAGACCCTGGTACTGACACAACCACATACCATGACAGACCCTGGTACATGACACAACTTCATACAATGATACACCCTGGTACTGACACCCCCCCATACCATGACACACCCTGGTACTGACACACCCCCATGCCATGACACACCCTGGTACTGAAACACCCCCGTACCATAACACACCCTGGTACTGACACACCCCCATACCATGACACACCCTGGTACTCACACACACTCATATAATGAAATACCCTTGTACTGACACACACCCATACCATGACACACCCTGGTACTGAAACACCCCCATACCATGACACACCCTGGTACTGACACACCCCCATACCATGACAGATCCTGGTACTGACACACCCCCATACCATGATACACCCTGGTACTGACACACCCCCATACCATGACACACCCTGGTACTCACACACACTCATACCATGACAGACCCTGGTACTGACACACCCCCATACCATGATACACCCTGGTTCTGACACAGGCCTATACCATGACACACCCTGGTACTGAAACACCCCCAGACCATGACACACCCTGGTACTGACACACCCCCATAACATGATACACCCTGGTACTGACACACCCCCATACCATGACACACCCTGGTACTGACAAACACCCATACCATGATACAACCTGGTACTGACACGCCCCCATACCATGACGCACCCTGGTACTGACACCCCCCCGAACCATGACACACCCTGGTACTGACAACCCACCATACCATGACAGACCCTGGTACTGACATACCCATACCATGACAGACCCTGGTACTGAAACACCCTCATACCATGACACACCCTGGTACTGACAAACCCCGATACCATGATACAACCTGGTACTGACACACCCATATGCCATGACACACCCTGGTACTGACACACTCCCATACCATGACAGACTCTGGTACTGACACACCCCCATACCATGACACACACTGGTACTGACACACCCCCATACCATGACACACCCTGGTACTGACAACCCGCCATATCATGACAGACCCTGGTACTGACACACCCCCATACCATGACAGACCCTGGTACTGACACACCCCCATACCATGACACACCCTGGTACTGAAACACCCCCATACCATGACACACCATGGTACTGACTCGCCTCCATAACATGATACACCCTGGTACTGACACGCCCCAATACCATGACAGACCTGGTACTGAAACACCCCCATACCATGACAGATCCTGGTACTGACACACCTCCATACCATGACAGACCCTGGTACTGACATACCTCCATACCATGACAGACCCTGGTTCTGACACACCACCATACCATGACACACCCTGGTACTGACACACCCCCATACCATGACAGAATATGGTACTGAAACACCCCCATACCATGACAGACCCTGGTACTGACACACCCCCATACCATGATACACCCTGGTACTGACACACCCCCATACCATGACACACCCTGGTACTGACACACCAAAATACCATGACAGACCGCGGTACTGACACACCCCTATACCATAACAGACCCTGGTACTGATACAGGCCCATACCATGATACACCCTGGTACTGACACACCCCCATACCATGACACACCCTGGTACTGACACCCCCCCATATAATTACAGACCCTGGTACTTACACGCCCCCATACCATGACAGACTCTGGTACTGACACACCCACATACCATGACAGATCCTGGTACTGACACACCCCCTTACCATGACAGACCCTGGTACTGACAAACCCCCATACCATGATACACCCTGGTACTGAAACACCCCCATACCATGACAGACCCTGGTACTGACACACCCTCATACCATTACAGACCCTGGTACTGACACACCCCCATACCATGATACAACCTGGTACTGACACCCCCCCATACCATGATACACCCTGGTACTGACACACCCCATACCATGAAACACCCTGGTACTGACATACCCCCATACCATGATACAACCTGGTACTGACAAACCCCTATGCCATGACACACCCTGGTACTGACACCCCCCATACCATGACAGACCCTGGTACTGACACACCCCCAAACCATGAAACACCCTGGTACTGCAACACCCACATACCATGACAGACCCTGGTACTGACACACCCCCATACCATGACACACCCTGGTACTGACACACCCCCATACCATGATACAACCTGGTACTGAAACACCCCCATACCATGACAGACCCTGGTACTGACACACCCTCATACCATTACAGACCCTGGTACTGACACACCCCCATACCATGATACAACCTGGTACTGACACCCCCCCATACCATGATACACCCTGGTACTGACACACCCCATACCATGAAACACCCTGGTACTGACATACCCCCATACCATGATACAACCTGGTACTGACACACCCCTATGCCATGACACACCCTGGTACTGACACCCCCCCATACCATGACAGACCCTGGTACTGACACACCCACATACCATGACAGACCCTGGTACTAAAACACACCCATACCATGACAGACGCTGGTACTGACACACCCCCATACCATGACACACCCTGGTACTCACACACCCTCATACCATGACAGACCCTGGTACTGACACACCCCCATACCATGATACAACCTGGTACTGACACGCCCCAATACCATGATACAACCTGGTACTGACACACCCCCATACCATGACACACCCTGGTACTGACACCCCCCTCATCCCATGACACACCCTGGTACTGACACACCCCCATACCATGACACACCCTGGTACTGACACCCCCCTCATCCCATGACACACCCTGGTACT
The DNA here is from genome assembly GCF_030014385.1 of Trichomycterus rosablanca. Taxonomy (NCBI): domain Eukaryota; kingdom Metazoa; phylum Chordata; class Actinopteri; order Siluriformes; family Trichomycteridae; genus Trichomycterus; species Trichomycterus rosablanca. The sequence continues at coordinate 8,958,446 of NC_085988.1, read as the reverse complement.
GACAGACCCCCTAACCATGACACACCCTGGAACTGACAGCCCCCCATACCATGACACACCCTGGTACTGACAGACCCCCTAACCATGACAGACCCTGGCACTGACACACCCCCATACCATGATACACCCTGGTACTGACTCGCCCCCATACCATGATACACCCTGGTACTAACACGCCCCCATACCATGACAGACCTGGTACTGACACACCTCCATACCATGACAGATCCTGGTACTGACACACCTCCATTCAATGACAGACCCTGGTACTGACACCCCCCCATACCAAGATACAACCTGGTACTGACACGCCTCAATACCATGATACAACCTGGTACTGACACACCCCTATACCATGACACACCCTGGTACTGACACCCCCCTCATCCCATGACACACCCTGGTACTGACAGACCCCCTAACCATGACACACCCTGGAACTGACACCCCCCCATACCATGACACACCCTGGTACTGACAGACCCCCTAACCATGACAGACCCTGGCACTGACACACCCCCATACCATGATACACCCTTGTACTGACTCGCCCCCATACCATGATACACCCTGGTACTAACACGCCCCCATACCATGACAGACCTGGTACTGACACACCTCCATACCATGACAGATCCTGGTACTGACACACCTCCATTCAATGACAGACCCTGGTACTGACACCCCCCCATACCAAGATACACCCTGGTACTGACACACCCCCATACCATGACAGATTCTGGAACTGACACACCTCCATACCATGACAGATCCTGGTACTGACACACCTCCATACCATGACAGATCCTGGTACTGACACACCTCCAAACCATGACAGACTCTGGTACCGATATACTCCCATACCATGACAGACCCTGGTACTGACACACCCCCATACCATGACACACCCTGGTACTGACACACCCTCATACCATGACACACCCTGGTACTGACACACCCACAAACCATGACAGACCGCGGTACTGACACACCCCTATACCATAACAGACGCTGGTACTGACACGTGCCCATACCATGATACACCCTGGTACTTAGAAGCCCCCATACCATGACAGGTCCTGGTACTGACACACCCCCATACCATGACAGACTCTGGTACTGACACACCCCATACCATGACAGACCCTGTTACTGACACACCCCCATACCATGAAACACCCTGGTACTGAAACACCCCCATACCATGACACACCCTGGTACTGACACACCCCCATACCATGACACACCCTGGTACTGACACACCCCCATACCATGACACACCCTGGTACTGACAGACGCCCTAACCATGACACACCCTGGAACTGACACCCCCCCATACCATGACACACCCTGGTACTGACAGACCCCCTAACCATGACAGACCCTGGCACTGACACACCCCCATACCATGATACACCCTGGTACTGACTCGCCCCCATACCATGATACACCCTGGTACTAACACGCCCCCATACCATGACAGACCTGGTATTGACACACCCCCATACCATGACAGATCCTGGTACTGACACACCTCCATACCATGACAGACCCTGGTACTGACACACCCCCATACCATGACACACCCTGGTACTGACACACCCCTATACCATGACACACCCTGGTACTGACACACCCCCATACCTTGACAGAATCTGGTACTGAAACACCCCCAAACCATGACAGACCCTGGTACTGACACACCCCCATACGATGAAACACCCAGGTACTGACACACCCTCATGCCATGACACCCTGGTACTGACACACCCTCATTGTATTGTGTTGTATTGCATTGATTGGATAGTGTTGTATTGTATTGTGTTGTATTGCATTGATTGGATAGTGTTGTATTGTGTTGTATTTCATTGATTGGATAGTGTTGTATTGTGTTGTATTGCATTGATTGGATAGTGTTGTATTGTATTGTGTTGTATTTCATTGATTGGATAGTGTTGTATTGTATTGTGTTGTGTTGTATTGAATTATATTATGTTGTATGTATTGTATTGTATTGTATTATATTGCATTGTATTGTGTAGCATTGTATTGTGTTGTGTTATATTTCATTGATTGTATAGTGTTGTTTTATGTTGTGTGGTATTGTATTGAATTGTATTGTATTGATGTATTAATCAATTGTATTGATCATGGGGACTAAGCGAACTAGAATGTGTGGTTGCCTTAAAGCAACACAGTGTAGCTGAGTTAGATATTACATGCAGAACCGAACACACACACACCTGGTTTTAAACAGCCTAAAGAAACATTTGGCATTTCGGCATTAAAACATAAATGTTTTAATACCCAGTGTTTTTTTGGTTTGTTTGTTTTCTTTCTTAATTTTGTTGTTATTGTCTACTAGTTCAGAAGGTTCAGTTCCATTTTCTATGAGGGTCTCAGACAGGTTTCTGGTGTTGTTAAGAGTTTCTTACCTTTCTTAGTGTGTAATGTTCTAGTTTGGCTTTTCAGAGGGGGCTCAGTAGGGGCAGTCTGGGTTGTTTGGGGCTTCCTCATTGTCTTGTTGCCGTGAGGTTTCTCATTTTTCTTACTTTTCTTTTTGATGTGTGATGCAGAAGGTCCAGTTCTATCTTGGTTTATAGGGACAGTCTGGGTTATTGGGGGTCTCTCGGTCACACCTTTTGTTGTGGTATCTACAATATAAAAGCAGTTAAGGATCTAAACTGATAATGTGAACAATTGAGCTGGTCATTTCCTTTAGCCAATATCATGTCATTGCCACACATTGGTTAGTGTTGGTGATATTTGACTTGCAGCAGCCAAAAGGTTCTTCAAATACTGGTGATACTCCAGACTTGAGCCCACTAATGCTAAGCTCTCCTGTCACTAGCACTGATGCCTTACTGGTACCCGCCACCAGCTTCCCAAGTGGCCCATGTACCAGAGAGTGGAAAAAGCCAACCTGTCACTCAATCCAATGCAGTGGGCCGAGTCTGGCCAGATAAGGTATCCATGGACCCAGAGAAGACCAGATTTGGTTTGTGAGTGGCCCACACCCACCAACGCTCACCAGTAGAGCTCTCACCCGAACACTTCATTATGCTGCAGCAGCGGAAATAGCGGGTTCATCAGCTCGCTAGTGAAAATGGGAGCGGGGAGTGTATTTTTGTGTATTCATGGGTTTTTTTGTGCCTGTTGTGGTTAAAATAGAAATGAGAACTGGGCTGATGAAAACTAGAGCAACCGAGCGCAACTAGGTGCCATATTTGTGGTTAGCTTTGTGTTGCTACATGCTAAGTGTGATGTTATTACTGTTTCCACAGCACAGACACACAACATGTGGTCTTTTATTTAGTCGTATGGACTGCAGAACTGGTACATATTTAGCAGCAAATATTTAAAGTTCAGAGCACTGAGAGGAATTCCACTGAGAGGAAATCTGGTCTTTAATGATGGACTCGTTGATATTTTATTCCACTTAATATTAGCAGTGATTTAAAATATCTGGAGAACACAATCAAGCAAAAATGCTGAAGTGAAACGATTTAGTCTCTGGAAAGCAGGAACACAGCAAGCAAAAGAAGAAAAATAAGAAGTATGAACTGAATGTTAATCTACAGTATATCCCCTACATGCACTCTCTTAACCGGTGTTCCTCAGGGCTCTGTACATGGCCAACTTCTTTTCTCTATCTACACCCACTCTCTGGGTAAGGTCATAGCCTCCCATGGCTTCTCCTACCACTGCTATGCAGATAATACTCAGCTCATTCTGTCATTTCCTCCTTCAGACACACAAGTCTCAGCTCACATCTCAGCATGTCTGCGAGATATCTCACAATGGATGTCAGCTCATCATCTAAAACTCAATCCCAGCAAGACTGAGCTGCTACTTATTCCTGGAGATCAATCTCCAACCCAGGACCTAGTCATCTCTCTTGATGACTCCCAGATCAGACCATCTGATAATGTAAGAAGCCTTGGTGTCGTCCTGGATAACCAGCTGACCTTCTCGTCTCATGTAGCCAACAAAACAAGATCATGCCGGTTCCTCCTCTACAACATCAGGAAGATTCGTCCATTTCTCTCCAGGGAAGCTACTCAGATTCTTGTGCAGTCACTTGTAATCTGATCCTCCACCCAGGACTCGAGGAAGACGAGCATCAAGGCTCTTCTCTGTACTGGCACCCCAGTGTTTGAACAAACTTCCCCTGTCTGTTCGAACTTCTGAGTCTCTCACTGTCTTTAAAAGACGATTTAAAACCTTCATCACCTCTTTACTAAGCACTTAAGCTGACTTGTACTTACTTACTAACACTTATTCATTTCTTGCAAAAAAAAAAAAAACATTTTGGTTCTAACAAGTTTTAGTAGATTTGTATTATTGGACTGTTCTGTACTTAAACTAGAGTAAGGTAATGTTTACTATGGAAGCATTTATGTACAGTAAGTCACTCTGGATAAAAGCATCTGCTAAATGCCAAAAATGTAAATGTAATTAGTACTGTAATTAAGCTTTGAGCCTTAAAAACACATGACCAAAAACCAGTTTTGATGTGCCAATAAACTGTAACAGGGCTGGAATGTGCCTTGCTACACAGACCGTGAGGCGTATCCCCAAACACCAGCAAGAATGGAAGTAGAACCACTCTGCAAATATCTAATCAAGGTAGAACAACACTGTGACTAAAAAGACACTAACAAAAAAAGGGGGTTGCAAATAAATAAGTGACCAAAATACAACCCCAAATCAAGAAAAGTTGGAACAGTATGGAAAATGCAAATAAAATAACAATGCAGTGTTTCTAACATTTACTTTGATGATGTGTGCGCCAAACAGAAGACGTAAACGACCATCCAGACTGTTATCAGTAACAAGTCCAAAAGCCAGGATCTGTCATGGTATGGGGGCGTGTCAGTAGCAGGGTCTGTCATGGTATGGGGTGTGTCAGTACCAGGGTGTATCATGGTATGGGGTGTGTCAGTACCAGGGTCTGTCATGGTATGGGGTGTGTCAGTACCAGGGTGTATCATGGTATGGGTGTGTGTCAGTACCAGGGTCTGTCATGATATGGGGGCGTGTCAGTACCAGGGTCTGTCATGGTATGGGGTGTGTCAGTACCAGGGTCTGTCATGGTATGGGGGTGTGTCAGTACCAGGGTCTGTCATGGTATGGGGTGTGTCAGTACCAGGGTCTGTCAAGGTATGGGGTGTGTCAGTACCAGGGTCTGTCATGGTTTGGGGTGTGTCAGTACCAGGGTCTGTCATGGTATGGGGTGTGTCAGTACCAGGGTCTGTCATGGTATGGGGTGTGTCAGTACCAGGGTCTGTCATGGTATGGGGTGTGTCAGTACTAGGGTGTATCATGGTATGGGGGTGTGTCAGTACCAGGGTCTGTCATGGTATGGGGTGTGTCAGTACCAGGGTGTATCATGGTATGGGTGTGTGTCAGTAACAGGGTCTGTCATGGTATGGGGGTGTGTCAGTACTCTTGGTAAAGTTCATTTACACTCTGTGATGCAGCATTAATACAGAAAAGTACATTGAGATCTCAGAGCAACATGTGCTGCCTTCAAGACGTCGTCTTTTCCAGGGACGTCCAGCATTTTTCAACAAGACAATGTAAAACCACCTGCTGCACACATTACAAAGGCGTGGCGGTGGGAGAAGAGAGTACGGGTACTGGACTGACCTGCCTACAGTCCTGACATGTCCCTAGGGTGGCCAGACGTCCGGTTTTAGGTCGGACAGTCCGGCTTTTCAGCTGCCAGTCCTCCATCTACGCAACGCTAGGACGGACACTTAAAAATCCTCCTTTTGGAGTGAACTGGTTTCATTTTTGATCAATATTATCTGTCATTGGCTCAGGTACGTGTCAAAACAAATGCTTTGTATTTCATTGGTTTAACAGCCTCATTTGACTGCTTATAGTGCTACTACTGGCCAATCACAGAAGGCCCGCCCTCTAAATGCTAGTCTGTGATTGGGCGGTTGAATTTCGCCCGACCGATCTGTTCTGCATACACCTCTACCTGAGTCAATTAATCAGCTCTCATGCTCAGAAACGCTGTGAAAATGCCAAAAAGTAAACTTTTGGAGGCAGCGAGGAACAGACTTAAATATGAAAAGTAGACACAACATTTAGTGAGTAAAACAGAAATTTGTTATAGAATTCTTGCTTAAATTGGTCAAAAACTCTGTTATATGGGTTCTGGTTTCATTCTGTGTGTTGCAGTATCATGTCCCCCTGTTTCTAATATGACGTCCTCCTTTTGGGTGTAATGTCGTTCTTTTTGGGGTGTAATGTCCTCCTTTTTGTGACTATGAATGTGGCCACCCTACCTGTCCCCAATAGAGAATTTTGAAATGAAAAATGTGACACTGACGACCCCGTACTGTTGCACATCCTAAGACGTGTTTGCAGGAAGAACGAGACAAAATAAAAGCTGAACCATTAAATCACTTGGTCTCCTCAGTGCCAAAATGTCTTTAAAGTGCTGAAAAGGAACGGCAACATTACAAAGTGGTAAATGCTTTACTGTCCCAACTTTTTTTGGAATGTGTTGCAGGTCTGAATTGCAGGAATGGATGTTTATTAATAAATGAAATGAAGTTGAGCAGATAAAACATGAAATAAAAGTCAAAGTAAATGTTAGAAACTCTGTTTTTATTATTTGCATTTTCCATACTGTCCCAACTTTTTTCTGATTTGGGGTTGTAGTAAAAACAAAGACATGAAAACATCCGCTGCCTGCAAGTGGACAGAAAAGAAATAGTGCATGATTGAGATTCGGATGTCACAATATAAGAGGTTACTTCAGCCTTCTGCAGCAAATCAGTCCAATAGAACAGACAGAGAACCGTCCAAACTTTTCAGGTCTGTCAAAACTGGAGCAGAACCTCTACCACACCAATCCGCAAACCAGTGCACATACCTGTAGATTCATGGGCGTATCCAGCTCCAGAAAAGGGAAGTCACACCACCCCATGGGCTATCCACTCTACCAGACACTGGGGCGAGTTCCCAGAACACAAATGAATGCCAAAAACCCTCATCAGCAAAAAAAACAGACTGGACAGAGTGGTCCAGCCCCAAGACCTCAGAAATATTCAAGTGTGCCAACAAAGGGGCCGACAAAGAAGCCAGAGAGACCAATTTACCAGGGCGGTTCATTTGTGATGCTTATGGATAAGTTTCCAGAAAACAATTTATAATGAAAAGTATTTGGACACCTATCAAACTACATATTTTTTCTTCAATACATGTTGACTCTCACAGTCCAGTTAGAAAAAGATTGAGAACTACCAGCTTATAACAACACACACACAAACACACACACACACAGTTAGATGTTCACCCACCTTGTACTGGAGTTACAGTGAGATTCACCACTGCAGTAGCATTACAGTAATAAATCCCAGAGTCTGATAGAGTAATATTCTTTATATGAAGTGATAAATCATGTAATAAACTGTATCTGTCGTCTCTCTTGTGATTGGTGGTTTCTCCATCTCGAACACTGATGATCTCCACTCTTCCTCTGTCTTCACCTTTACTCCAGGAAGCGTTCTCTTTAGTTACACAGATAAGGGATATATCACCCCCCACTGTGCCATTCAGACTGAATATTCCTAAAAACAGAAGGAAGTATGGGAGTCACACAACATGACAAAATCAACTTTATTTAGTGAATTAAAGACAAATCATTATTTTTATCATCAGTAAGAGAAATCCACAAACACATTACAGCTGGTCCTTCCTCTCTCTCCCCACCTCGAATTGGTGGGGCATTAGGCTTCCAATATTTAATATTCACAGAACTCTGGAAACTTTGGAAACCATTTCTTCAGGAGGTTTGTCATTAACAGGCCCATTTGCCAAATAGCTCAATGTCTCAATGAGCATTAATTCATTAAATAGAGGCTCTTCTTGTTGTTGTTTATTAGGATTTTAACGTTATGTTTTACACTTTGGTTACTTTGGTACTGTGGACAGTACTCACTCATTCACTCACTGTCTTAACCTCTTATCCAATCAGAGTCGTGGGGGTGGAGGTTCTGCTGCAGCCTTTCCCAGCTTTTCAATGGGCGCCAGGCACACAGTAACACCCTGGACAGGGTGCCAGTCCATCGCAGGGCAGACACACACACACACACATACACACATCCATTCACCTACAGGGCGATTCAGTGTCTCCAATTAACCTGACTGCATGTTTTTGGACTGTGGGAGGAAACCAGAGCACCCAGAAGAAACCCACGCAGACACGGGGAGAACATGCAAACTCTGCAGAGAAAGGACCCGGACCGCCCCGACTGGGGATCGAACCCAGGACCTTCTTGCTGTGAGGCAACAGTGCTACCCACCGAGCCAACTGAGGACAGTAGTAGCATCTAATTCATGTAAGAAACAAATATTCTCTTAGCATAAGGTGACGGTTTGGTGAAGTTAGACTAGCTCTGTTTATATGGGCACAGAGTCACATTTTAGACTCTCAAGCCAAAACTAGACCTATAAGAGAAGTAAAAGTAGTTTTTGCTGTGGACAGAGTATGGTACAGTTGGTAATGCTGTTGCCTCACAGTAAGAAGGGCCTGTGTTCGATTCCCCAACCAGTCAATTCTGTGTGGAGTTTGCATGTTCTCCCTCGTCTTCATGGGGTTTCCCCGGGTGCTCCGAATTCCCCCCACAATTACCAAGACATGCAGTCAGGTTAACTGAAGCTACTAAAGTGCCGAGTGTGAGTGTGGATGTTTGTTTGGCATGTGATGGACTGGTGACCTGTCCAGGGTCTGTCACCCAATAAATCAGACCCACCACAAACAGACTATAAGTGAACGCTCTAATCAGTTCATTACATGAAACCAGTTGTGGACACTATTGAAATATAAAGACTGACATTGAATAAATGTCTCTACAAGTGTATGTAAACTTTTGACCTCAGCTGTATATCAGAAGCACATGCCAAACTAAGCTGAGCCTAAGATCAAACCTGGGCCCATGTTGCATTCCAAGCTTTTTTTAATAAACCTGAACAAACTAGGTTCCACTCAGTGATAAAGAGAATCATTAACAATACTGATGGCTGAACAACCAGATGTAATCAATCATATATTCCATCATAATCCATCAACAGAGGAACATATTCTCACAACATCTGGATATAATGACTCCCCAGTACTGCTGGAAGTGGGAAGATCTCAAAAGCACAAAAACATAAGATTTTATCATTTTATACCTCATATATAAACAAACATCAGTATTCATGTACTCACCACACTGAGCTGTGTGTACGAAGATCAGAAAACAGATCAGAAGCTTCATCGTCTGATGTTCAACTCAAACTGATGTTCATGTCAAACTGATGTGAGGTTTTGCAGTACAAACCATCAAGAGGAAGTTCTGCACCCAGACCGACAGACTGATTGGTGAGTTCCTGTTTCAGTTCTGTCCCTAAAACATACAGTGGTGTTCAAAAAAATAGCAGTCCAACATCATTAACCTGATAAATTTTTTCTACATAGCAAAAAATTTACTTGAAAGTGTAGTAGAGTAATGAGAACAAAACAAACCCAACAATTAGGACATGCATGCCGCTCATTCTGAGTAATTGAAGCATTGATTGAAAGGGGCTTGTTCAAAATAATAGCAGTGAGGAGTTCAATTGGTGAAGTCATTCATTCTGCAGGAAAACGGGTGTCAATTTTGGCCCTTATTTAAGGTAGGAGGGGGGCAAATGTTGCACAGGTTGGTTATAGCGCATTTCCTTCTGAAATACTGGGTAAAATGGGTTGTTCCAGACATTGTTCTGATGAACAGTGTACTTTGATTAAAAAGTTGATTTTAGGGGGAAAAACATACAGTACAGAGAAGTGCAGCAAATTATTGGCTGCTCAGCTAAAATGATCTCAAATGCCTTGAAGTGACAACCAAAACCTGAAAGACGCAGAAGGAAGCGTGGAACTACTGTTCGAATGGATCAAAGAATAGCCAAAATGGCAAATACTCAGCCAGTGATCACCTCCAGAAAGATCAAGGAACATCTGAAGTTAGCAGTGAGTACAGAAGATGATTAAGTGAAGCCAATTTACCAGCAAGAACTCCTGCAAAGTCCCGTTGTTAAGAAAAAGACATGTCCTGAATGGGTTCAAATTTCCCACATTTGACTGGTCCAAAGAGAAATGGCTCAACATTTTGTGGACTGGTGAAAGCAAAATTTTTCTTTTTGGGTCTAGTGGCCGTAGACAGTATGTCAGACAACCCCTGAGCACAGAATTCAAGCCAGAGTGCACTGTGAAGACAGTAAAGCATGGTGGTACAAAATGATGATATGGGGATGTTTCTCATACCGCGGTGTTACACCTATTTATCACATACGAGGGATCATGGATCAGTTTAAATATATCAGAATACTTGAGAAGATCATGTTGTACTATGTCGAAGAAGAAATGTGCTTAAAATGGGTGTTTCAACATGACAATGACCCAAAACATCTTGGTTACAGACAAACAAGATTGAGGTAATAGAGTGACCAGCACAATCCCCTGACCTCAATCCCAGAGAGAACTTGTGTTCTGATATCTGAAATGCGTTTATTTGAGGCAAAACCCAAAATTGCAGAAGAACTGTGGAATGTAGTTTAATCATCCTGGACTGGATACCTGTTCAGAGGAGCCAGAAGTTGGTCGACTCCATGCAACACAGATCTCAGAAACAATTGTAATGCCACTAAATATTAGTTCAGTAATTTAAAGTAAAGTGAAACCTCAAACAATTTTTTATGTTATAGATACATTTTTTGAGTTTTTAAAGAAAAATGCTGCACTGCTATTTTTTTGAACAGCCTAATATTCATTTTTCTTAACTTTCTGTAAAGGATGAACACAAACTGGCTAAATGTTGTTAATGTTTTAATTTAGAATTGAATGTGTAGTATTTTCAGTGCATTTGCATTTATGGAAATAAAAGTTATTATAATGATTTTGTGCTTTATTCACTGTTTTAAAATCACTGCTATTTTTTTTGAACACCACTGTACTTTCATACCTTCTTTTCTGTCCTCATTTCTATTCAGGGTCAGAAAGAGGCTGAAGCTTTTCTCATGAGTATGTGATTCTAAACCCTTTACAGATGATGAACAACATATGAGAAACCTGGTGTTCATGATGGTGTCATTTCTAAACTGAGGAGCATCAACAGAAATGACTGTTTCTCTACATGCTTTGTTACCCCCTTTCACCCTGTTCTTCAATGGTCAGGACCCCCACAGGACCACCACAGAGCAGGTATTATTTAGGTGGTGGATGATTCTCAGCACTGCAGTGACACTGACATGGTGGTGGTGTGTTAGTGTGTGTTGTGCTGGTATGAGTGGATCAGACACAGCATCGCTGATGGAGTTTTTAAACACCTCACTGTCACTGCTGGACTGAGAATAGTCCACCAACCAAAAATATCCAGCCAACAGTGCCCCGTGGGCAGCATCCTGTGACCACTGATGAAGGTCTAGAACCATGACCAACTCAAACAGCAGCAATAGATGAGCGATCGTCTCTGACTTTACTTTACAACTAGGAGTGTCTAATAGAGTGGACAGTGGGTGGACACGGTATTTAAAAACTCCAGCAGCACTGCTGTACACACCACCACCATGTCAGTGTCACTGCAGTGCTGAGAATGATCCACCACCTAAATAATACCTGCTCTGTGGTGGTCCTGTGGGGGGTCCTGACCATTGAAGAACAGGGTGAAAGGGGGGCCAACAAAGCATGCAGAGAAACAGATGGACTACAGTCAGTAATTGTAGAACTACAAAGTGCTTCTATATGGTAAGTGGAGCTGATAAAATGGACAGTGAGTGTAGAAACAAAGAGGTGGTTTAAATGTTATGGCTGATCAGTGTATGCGTGTAAGTTACCCCTGTCATTGGCGCTAACATGCCCTCATACCATGATTACCTCTGGATATTCAACCTAGCGCTGATAACAAGCTCTGAACTACACTTTAAAGCTTTTCCTGCATCTCATCGGATGTAACTCACTACAGTTTTGCTCTTCCTTGGTTAGGATCACCTTTAAATGTTGCAGGTACAGGGTTAGATCTGGTGCCTCTGTCACAAGGTGCTCATGCCACAACAACCATTATTTTTATCTCAGATTAGCTGAGCCTAATCAGTAACATTTCTATGTGCTGGTAATATTTGCATACAATTGTCTGAACCTGTAACAACTACAAGCCCCGTCAGTCCCTGCACACATTTACATTTTCAGCATTTAGCAGATGCGCTTATCCAGAGCGACTTACAGACGCACACACTTACGGGTGTGATGAGTTCTCTACGGTAGTTTGGAGCTGGTCCGTTTTTGGCTTTGTAGGTGAGCATCAGTGTTTTAAACTGAATGTGGGCAGCTACAGGTAGCTGGTAAAGAGAACACAGCAGTGGGGTGACTGGCAGCATTTAGGGATGAGGCGACATCCATTGTGAGATATCTCACTGCATTTCATACAGCTGAATATTTATCTAAACATGTTTTCAGAATATTTGGCACCCTTGAGGATACAGTATCAGATTGACTGATAACTCAGGTGTTCATCCTTCTCTGACTGAGAGTTGTAGTTACAACCCGTAATGTAATGAAGACTCTCAGTCCTGCTTCACAAGGGGGCAAATACTTTTTCACAGCACTGTATCTTAGATAATCAAAAGTATGTGGTTGCCTCTCCTAATTATTGATTGTAGGTGTTTCAGCCACACCTGTAATGAGTTATATAAAATATAAAAAATATTATGCTTCAAACTATGCAGCAACAGTTTAGGGAAGATCCTCCTGCATTTTTGTGCCACTGTGCACAAAGTGAGGTCCATAAATCCACTGAACAGCTTTGGGATGAATTGGAACTCTTTTCCAACATTAGCGACTGAATGCACAAATACTCTTGGGTACCGGTGGGTCAGTAAATCAGGACCAGCAGGACATGGACGACCAGAAGATGAAGAAGAGTGTGAGAGATGAGAGCTCCAACATCTCTGAAGAATCTGAACCTCAGACTCTGGAGAATCTTGTTCTGGAGGCTCCTTCTTTCACTGATGGATCAGAAGATGTTCATGATGAGATGAAAAAGCAGATGGAGGACGAGGCCAGTCAGGACAACCAGCAAAACACTGGGTCAAAGAAACCAAAATACAGGAGCAGGAGGAGGAGAATCATTGGCTGGATCAATAAGCAAGTGAAGGAGAGTCATCAGAAAGCGATGGCCAGGAGCATTCAGAAGGAGGAGCAACACGGCCACAAGGTTTTATTAATCCGTAAGATCATTAACGTGCACTTTGCTCAGAACCTCACATGACTTTAACATGTTCTCCATGTAAATAAGCCATCTGAGATCTTCCTCTCCAAAGAGAGTCCACCGGTATGCTGATCACCGAGGCGAGGTACCAGCAGTTAAAAAGAGAGACTGCAGAAGAGGGAGGACATGAGGCAGGAGCTGGAGAATCACGGGAGAGCATGGGAGGAGAAACGAGCCCAGAGAAAAGCAGAAAAGAAAGTGAGAGAGGAGGAGGAGAAGAAAAAGGAGGATCTGGAAGGAAAAAGCTCCCTGGGACTCTCCAAGGTCCTACAGTCAGAGATCCAGAGAGTACAAGAGGCCAGACAGAAACACTACCATCAACAACAGCAGCGTAACACAGAGGGGTGGAGAGAGATGTTCAGCCCCAGAAAAACCTCCGACTGTTAGAGGAAGTGAGACGTGTTCAGGTGCTTTAGAGGAACAAAGAGGTGAGAATAAAAATATCAGGTTTTTAATGCAGAAATTTTAATCAGTTTCTAAATAAAGCACATAAAACTGTAGATCTAAACTGTTCCTCTCTAAACAGGATCCATCAGCATGTAGATGATCAAATCAAGCAGAGAAAAAGAAGGAAAAGCAGGAAGAAGAGGATCACTGATAGGAATGGCAGGAATAAGGAAGGAAAAAGAATAAAAGAAAGTAAATGAGAAAGATGTAGTGTAGTCCTGATTTTACACATCTACATGCTTATTTGAATGGCTACAGTTGATACCTTCTTATCCCAAGTGCCAACAAAAAAAGCCTAAAAAATATTACCAGAGTTATTTCAACTAAACACCTGAGTTGGGCACCCAGGCGGTGCAGTGCAATATTCTGCTGTCACTCCAGTGCTGGGATTCCGAACTCTCACAATGCTACTGATCAGCTGGCAGTGCCTGTAACAGACAAAATTGACCACTAGTCTGCTTGGTGGGAAAAGGTTGGACTAAAAAAAGGCGGGTCTTTGACATTGTGTAAGGACCCTGGTTCGTTCAATCAGGAGGGACTGTCAGATGTTGCAGATGTCAAATCTATGCTACAAAGGTGAGTGAGGTCATACACCATGGCAAGACTGATCACAGCAACAAGACACAAGGTAGTTACACTGCATCAGCAAGGTCTCTCCCAAGCAAAGATTTAAAGCAAACTGGTTTCAACATGTGCTGTTGAAGAAGCACAAAGAAACAGGCAACAGTGAGGATCATAAACACAGTGGTCAGATGAAAAAACTTGAAGGACACATCATGCTTACTTACTTCCCTTCAAACTGAAAGAAGTCCAGAAGTGCCATCAGCTCAGAACTAGTAGAAACCAGTGGGACCCAGGTACACTCATCTACTGTTCTAAGAAGTCTGACTAGTGCTCGTCATGGAAGAACTGCGGCCAAAACGCCATTCCTCTGACGTGGGAACAAGACAAAGCTACTCAATCATGCAGGAAAACAAAGGAGCTGGGGTACAGAAAAATGGCAGCAAGTGCTTGGGATTGATGAGTCAAAGTTTGAAATATTTGGTTAGAACAGAAGGCAGTTCATGCACTGAAGGGCTGGAGAGCGGTACAATAATGAGTGTCTGCGTTGGAGGTTAGTTTAGGGCTTAATTTCAGCAAAAGTTGGGAATTCGGGGTAAAATAACTACCAAAAACACTAAATAAGTCTAAAACACACTAACAGCACTCATCTCTACATACTACATACTAGGGCTGATACCACTTTTTTATGTTCTGTTTTTTTTTATTATTAATGCAGCAATAATTAATAAACATATTTAAAATGATGAATGTTTAGTGCAATAAAAACAAGAAGAATATTTACATAAACATTCATACATTTATCTGTACAGCCAATCAAATCAGAAACTTTATCTTACTAAACACATTTATATAACCTAGTGCTTATTCTTTATATTTAACTCAGGAGAAATTAATGAAATAATACTTTTATTTATATATAATTATTACTTTTGTAAGTGTTTTTTTAATGCTTCTTCCTTTTCTGGAAGATTCTGGACCCATATTTGCGTCCCGCACATCAACGAACTCACAACCAATCGTTTTAAAGCAAGATGTAAATTCTGCCTAGCAACACCATCCTATTGGTCAAATAGCTCTTGTCTAAATTGCTGATTGGCTGATTTACGCCTCTTCTGCCTCCGTGTATCCAGCTGCCTCCTCAGGCGCACTTACAGCTTCGTTCAGTGTTAATGATTCAAAATCATCGAATATTATTTTGTGTAAATACTTTATACATCATATTTTCATACAGCTTAAATAAAATTGAGGTGGAAATATAGAATTATTCCACAATAAGTCTATACTTTATATTATTTTTATGCTGTCACAGCTATAGGAAGGTGCTTTAGCGCCCCCTAGTGGACGAAGAACCATGTTCAGAATTATGACATTCATTTTGGGGGAAAAACAAACTGAAACTGAAATAAAAATACACCGATGAGGCATAACATTATGACCACCTTCCTAACTGACTGGTCTGGGGCTATGCAGACTCATATGCAACAAACTGTGCTGCACTGTGTATTCTGACACCTTTCTATCAGAACCAGCATTAACTTCTATAGCAGTCTGAGCTACAGTAGCTCGTCTGTTGGATCGGACCACACGGGCCAGCCTTCACTCCCAACGAGCATCAATGAGCCTTGGCCGCCCAAGACCCTGTCGCTGGTTTACCACTGTTCCCTCCTTGGACAACTTTTGATAGATACTGACCACTGCAGACCGGGACACACCCCACAAGAGCTGCAGTTTTGGAGACGCTCTGACCCAGTCGTCTAGCCGTCACAATCTGGTCCTCGTCAAATTCGCTCAGATCCTCACGCTCACCCATTTTTCCTGCACCTAACATCAACTTTGAGGATAAAATGTTCACTTGCTGCCTAATATATCCCACCTACTAACAGGTGCCCTGATGAAGAGATAATCAGTGTTATTCACTTCACCTGCCAGTGGTCATAATGTTATGCCTTGTCGGTGTATGCTTGACCTTTGAGCTTTCAGACAGCATCACATGAGAAACCGTCATGTTACTCTGATAAATACAGCAACATGGACTCGGGAGAACCTCAGAAAACCATCGTCACTTAACCTGGTCCACCGCTGCATGAAGAAATTCAACCTGAAACAAGCAAGAATGAAGCTGTAGCTCATGATGATGCACTGGCATTGTGGGATTATTTTAGGAAAGTCACACAGCGCTGCATTTAGCATCACTTATAAACAGAACAGTCATGTGAGGAGAAATGTGGAACGTCTACCTGACAAGGACTAAAGTATGTGGACACCAAATCTATTTATTAATTTCAGGTTTTTCCAGCATGATTCTGAGTACAGAACTGACTATATATATAAAGACTGGAGGGTTGTACTGGTTTGGTGTGGAGAAACTCCAGCAGTCTGGTGTTGGTCTGTAACAGTGTGGTAGTGTGCATGAGACTCTACAGGAAACATGAAGCACAAAACTGTGGTCAAAACTGGAAACACACAAACCCAGAGATAAAAGAACCAGGAACACAGACAGACCGGGTTCTTACTTCACTTTTTATAAAATACAATAAAAAACAGTTCAAGCAATAATAATAATAATAATAATAATTACAACATTAATAACAGTAGTGATAATAATAAGAATATTACTACTAATAGTAATTAATAATAAGAAGTACTGATAATAACAATAATAATAATAATACAACCCCAAACAAGTTGGGACAGGATGGAAAATGCAAATAATACAAACACAGAGTTTCTTACATTTACTTTGACTTTTATTTGATGTCAGACAGGATGAACCTGAGATATTTCATGTTTTATCTGCTCAACTTCATCTCATTTATTAATAAACATCCATTCCTGCATTTCAGGTCTGCAACACATTCCAAAACAAGTTGGGACAGTAAAGCATTTACCACTTTGTAATGTTGCTGTTTCTATTTACCACTTAAAAGAGGTTTTGGCACCGAGGAGACCCAAGTGATTTAGTGTTTCAGCTTTTATTTTGTCTTGTTCTTCCTGTAAACACGTCTTAAGATGTACAACAGTACGGGGTCATTTTTCCTTTTTTTCCCCAAAAATGACCTGGAATGCTGATTCATCTGACCACAATACACGTTTCCACTGTGTGATGGTCCATCCTAGATGCCTCCGAGCCCAGAGAAGTCGATGCCACTTCTGGACATGGTTAACATGAGGCTTCTTTTTTGCACAGTAAAGTGTTAAGTATCATTTGTGCAGTAACTCTGTAATGTAGAGCTTGATAAAGGTTTGATAAACTAATCCCTCACCCATGTGGTTATATCAGCTAGTGTTGAGTGGTGGTTCTTGATGCCGTCTGAGGGATGGAAGATCACGAGCGTTCAGATTAAGCTCGCACCCTCAACCTTTACACACTGAAATTCCTCCTGATTCCTTGAATGGTTTAATGATATTCTGCACTGTAGAGGGAGAACATGCAAATCCCTTCCAATCTTTCTTTGAGGTTCATTGTTTTTAAACATTTCAATCATTTTCTCACACATTTGTGGACAAACTGGATCCTCTGATCATCTTTACTCATCAGAGACTCTCAGCCTTTCCTGGATGCTGCTTTTGTACCAAACCATGATTACAATCACCTGTTCACATCACATCATTATTTAGTTTTTTCACCTCATTACTAGCTCTGAATTGCCCCCGTTTTTGGAACTTTTTCTGATTTGGGGTTGTACTACGACTACTACTACTAATAATAATAATAATAATATAACCTCATACCGGGAAAGTTTGGAAAATTCTGAACAGACATAAAATGCCGAAATAAATTAACAATTAAAGTAAAGTTGAACAAATAAAACATGAAATATTTTGGGTGCATCCTGTTTTTATTTGTCTTTTCTTTACGGTTTTTGTTTGTCTATGTGGTGAATAAACCCTTAATAAAATAGCTCAGAGACTGGATTGTGAGTAGAAAAAAGTTTTAATCTTGTCTGAGGAGTCTTGACTGACAGAGACTCTGTGAATGTGATAAGAAGGAAAGAAAAAACACCCTTTATTCTCCCATCAGTGAGCTTGTAGGACAGGAAGATTCCACCATCAACAGAGATTTCTTAACTAGAACAGGAACTGGTCTAAATCAGCTAGAACTGGGATTTGGAGGTCATACAATGTAATTGATGAACTTCTTATCATGTACACCAGGTACACATCCAGTAACATTCTATTGTAGCAGTATTACTTGTATATTGGAATATGACCACTGGCAATCATGCCGTAATTATAATACATTATAATTATAATACAATTATAATACAAGTAGTAACTGATTCTATATTAATACTTCAAGTGTAAATTAACATTTTTCTCTCACAGTTTGTGCCATTTCAAACACAGTCCACAATGAAATGGTGTCAAGTTACTCCAGATTTAATCTATGTAAAGGCTCCAGAGTTAAATAATGAAAAACAAACATTACAGTTCAGCACAACGCTGCTCACATTCAGTCGGTGATTATGTCACGAGTGACTAAATTGGAGGGGTAGTGAGTTAATTGGTGACACCTGGGAAGGACCTGACTGTGGAGAGATGATAGGAATGGGCGGGCGGCGGAACGAATAAAAAAGGAGACGAGTGGACAAGTCGGGAGAGAGAGGACGGGACACAGGAAGCCGGGACGGGAGCTGCACGCGGAGAGCGACAAACGGACAGCGCAGAGAAAGGGGGAAGCTACGAGAAACCAATTGTTTTGTGAATCGGAGCTGGTTGGAATTCATATTGCTGGTTCGAGGGCGAGGTGCACCGACTTCGAGTGGCATAGGATTGGAGCCAATAGACTGTGACGCGTGTTTGGGATAAGGAAGGGTGAGAACGCTCACCCTTCCCAAAGTTAAGTGCTTGCTCTCTTATATGTGTAAAGAACTAAGCGCTGTGTTTGTGCAGTGTGCCTCCGTTCCCGTATTTTAAAGTTTTAACGTTAAGCCGCCTTATTTATGACTCTAGAGGTTTTACATGAACTTTTAGCCATAGTAGCTTATGTCTAATGAAGCTTGTACCAGTGGATAGGGTTTTTTTTTTCTTTACATCGTTTTTGTGGTAGTGTGATTTATTATTTGTTTATTTGATAGATTGGAGAGTGTATTATTAATTACTTATTTTGCATATGATTTGAGTATATTTTTTGTGTGTTATAAAACTGATCCCAGTTGTATAGGTTTTTATGTAGACTCAGACTCCTATGTGCATATGCTAGTCCCTGACCTAAGTCATAGTGTAAGGTGGTAAATTCCTCTCTGTGATGGTAGAAAGTGTCGCCTTTAGGAAGGTAAATGTATACCCTTCTTTTTCTTTCCTTTGTAGTGGCGGTTTTTACTGAATAAATTGGACTGAGTCTGTTGTCGTCGTGCAATAGGACTTTTGGACAAGCCCACTTTGCTCTACGCCCTCCACTGGCAGCTCTGGGACCCAAGGGATTGTGATGAACTTGATGTTTTAATTGTCTTTTATTTCTGTGGTAATAAAAATTGTAAACTTTGTAAATTCCTGATTCTGTGCATTACTGACCATTTCTGCTGCACCCCCGAGTATAACTATACCCTTGTTGTAAGGTGGTTAGTAGGTTTTTTCCCCCTACCACCTGGGTTACATATTTTTGGCGTTGTCGGCAGGATTTATACTTTGGGTTGAGCAGTTGGAATTGTCAGTATGCCAGGTGAGGAATCACAGGGCGCCGGTTCCTTCGGTATGATGCCATTTATGATGGGAGCTCCCTGGGTGCCCAGGTTTGATGGGGTAGGTACAACTGTGAAGCTGGGGGGATGGAAGGCTCAGGTTAAGTATATGTTAAGTGTACAGCGGTTGAGCGAACATCAGCAGGTACAGTTTATTGTTGGGTGGTTGGAGGGAGAGGCACGTCGTGAGGTTTTAGCTGTGGAAGAGAGCGACCGGGATACTGCAAAGAAAATCTTTGATTTGTTAACCGCATTATATGGGGACAGTACACCAATTGCAGCTTTAAGGGTGCAGTTTTTTAATTGTAGACAGGAACCCAGGCAGTCTCTCAGGTCCTTTGCCTTACACTTGCGTGAGTTGTTCTCTAGGTTAAAGGGTAGAGATGGTACGGGTTTGGAGGAAGGCGATGTATTGTTGCGGGACCAGTTTATTATGGGATTACGAGATGGGCCTATCCGGCAGGAGTTGAGGAAACAAGTTAGACGGGATCAGGGATTGACCTTTGAGGAGGTAAGGGCAGAATCTTTAACCTTGGCGGATGAATGTCAAGAACACTGGCAGCCCTCTGCATGTATGACTGCTAGTGTTGGATCTCATCCCCCACGGGCTGCAGGTGACTGGAAATCAGAGTTTCGGAAAGAGATTATGAAGGAAGTCAAGGAGCAGATGTCAGAACTGTCAAAAACTATTCTGGAAGAGTTGCGTGGTAATCAGCACCCCCCTCCGGATGGGACCCACTTGGGAGGTAGGTGGAGAAATTCAAGGGTTCCAGCTAGGCCTACTAATAGATTCAAGTGGGACTCACAAGGTCGACCAATTTGTAACCGGTGTGGCGAAGCGGGACACATCAGCCGAAGCTGTCCAGCGACAGGTGCTTCTCAGGGGGATTTTTAGACTCCCCGGTCACTGTGGGTCAAGTGTCCGGATTTCCCTCTAAAGACCCCCCCCTTGTTTCTCGGGCTCTAATAGCGGGCGAGTGCCCCCTTGTGGATATAAAAGTGGATAATATGGATGTTAAGTGCTTAGTTGATACTGGCTCACAAGTTACTATGTTTGCAGAGGGCCTTTGCAGAGAATTGTTTCAGGATGAAGAGTTAAGTGGTGTTGAGATACCGTGGCTTACGCTGCGAGCTGCAAATGGATTAAACATTCCGTATATTGGCTACTTGGTAGCAGACTTCCAGGTAGGAGGTGTACGAGTGCCGGCTCGGGGGGTGGTTGTGGTGAAGGATGGTTGCTTGGGAAATAATCGGGCTCTCCTGGGAATGAATGTGATTTCTGCTTGTTGGGAGGAACTCTTCTTGAATAGCCACAAGAATTTGTCCCCGCAGTTGAAGATCGATCCGTTGGGGAAGGAATGGGACAATGTTTTTGTCGATTGTCGTCGTATTAGAGCTAACTTGTTACAGAGGGAACAGTGTGATGCCGCTCGGGTAGCCTGTCGCTATGCTGTGACTGTTCCGGCGGCTAGCGAAGCCTTGTTGTGGGCGAAGTTGCCAGGCCGGGCTGACTATCAAGGAAGTTGTGTCCTTGTTGAACCTTATGGGGAGTGTCTGAGTGTTGGTGTAGCACGAGCCCTCACCACAGTCCAGCGTGGCCGGGTTCTGGTGAAAGTTTGTAATCTTAACCCTTTCCCTGTGTCTCTGTATCGCCATCAGAAGCTGGCCAGAGTGTCCATGGTGGATCCACATCAGGTGCGGGAACAAAAAGAGGTGGTTCTTATGGAAGTGAGTCCTGGAATCGTGGAAGTGGGCATTGTGCAAATGGGCCAGGGCCTAAGCCCCTTAGGGGGTGAGCTGCCTGAGCAACTCACAGGTCAGTCATTACAGGGAGAAGGGCTGAACGAGAGCCAACAGCTACAATTACAGCAATTGTTGTGTAAGTGGCAGCATGTGTTTGCCTCTCATGAAGAAGATTATGGGTGCACTGATGTGGTCAAGCATTGCATCCCTACTGGGGAAGCAGCTCCTATTCGAGAAAGGCACAGACCAGTGCCTCCCACACTCTATAAGGAGATTCGTGGCCTACTACAGGGTATGTTGGAGGGGAATATCATAAGGGAGAGTTGTAGTCCTTGGGCTGCCCCTGTAGTTTTGGTGCGGAAGAAATGTGGGGCGTGGCGGTTCTGCGTTGATTATCGAAAATTGAATGGTGTAACCAAGAAGGATGCTTTCCCACTTCCTAGGATAGAGGATTCTTTGACCAGCTTGACCCAGGCAGAGTGGTATTCAACATTGGACTTGGCGAGTGGGTATTGGCAGGTTCAGATGGATGAGCTAGATCGTGAGAAGACTGCTTTTACCATGCCCTTTGGCCTTTATGAGTGGGAGCGTATGCCTTTTGGGCTTTGTAATGCGCCTGCGACTTTTCAGAGGCTCATGCAGAGGTGTTTAAGTGGCCAGTTGGCAGAATCTACATTGGTATATTTGGATGATGTAATCATTTTTTCAGTGGATTTTGCAGCGCATTTGGCTCATTTGGAAGCGGTGTTCCAATCTTTGGAGCGGTATGGTTTGAAACTTCGGCCTGAGAAGTGTCAGCTATTCCAGCGAGAGGTCAAGTTTTTGGGACACTGTGTAAGTGGAAAAGGTGTCTTGCCTGATCCTGCAAAGACGTCGGCTGTCCAGGAATGGGCTACCCCAACAACTGTGAGGCAGGTACGGTCCTTTTTAGGATTTGTGGGGTATTATAGGCGTTTTATTAAAGACTTTTCCAAAATTGCCAAGCCGTTGAATGGACTGTTGGGGGGTACAGGTCGCTGTAGGAGGCGGAGTTCTCCGCAGATCAGTTGGACCCTAGAGTGTGAGACCGCGTTCCAACAGTTAAAACAGAAGCTGCTACAAGCGCCTGTTTTGGCATATGCAGACTTTTCCCAGCCTTTTGTAGTCTATACAGATGCCAGTAATCATGGGCTGGGAGCAGTGTTGTCTCAGCAACAAGGGGGTATGGAGCGTGTAATAGCATATGCAAGTAGGAGTTTGCACCCGGCCGAGAGGAATGCTTCCAATTATAGCTCTTTTAAATTGGAGCTTCTTGCTCTAAAGTGGGCTGTGACGGAAAAATTTAAAGATTATTTGTGGGGTGCTAAATTAATTGTGGTAACAGATAATAACCCATTGGTTCATTTGAATACAGCTAGACTGGCGGCTGTTGAACAGAGGTGGGTGGCACAGTTGGCCAATTATGATTACCAGATAAAGTATCGACCTGGCCGTAACCATATTAATGCGGATGCTCTTTCGAGGCTCCCCCTGGTGGCTGATGACCCTGCCCCAGTTGTACCTCTCCAGGATGCCAGTGGATGTGTGGTGAGAATGGTTGAGGCCCCTGGAGTCCCGGAGGATGTTCCTTTGGACAGTTGGGGATGGGATCCAAACCACTGGCAGGAATTGCAGGGGGCTGACCCAGATCTCCAAGTTGTCAGACGGTATTTGGAAGAAAATAGGTTACCTCCAGGTGTTGAGAGAAGTCGGCAGACAGGACCGGTACGGAAAATGCTTGGTCAGTGGAATAGGCTAATTTTGAAGGATGGGGTGGTGTGTCGTATTGTGCAGGACCATTTAACAAATGAGATGGTTACTCAAATTTGGGTCCCACAACAGTATATTAGAATTCTTCTAGAAATGTATCATGCTAAGATTGGACATCAAGGGGTGGAGCGGACAACCTCTCTGTTGCGGAGATATTTTTATTGGGTTGGGATGGCAGTAGCTGTACAGGATTTTGTTCGGTCATGTTCCCGCTGTACACTTCGTAAAGCTAGACCGGAGGGGAGAGCTCCTTTAGTCCCTATAGTAGCACAGGCCCCCCTTCACATGGTGGCCATGGACTTTTTAACTTTGGGACGCCCTATGGACCGCTACCAGAACATTCTTGTGATGACTGATTTGTTCACAAAATTTGTGTGGGCAGTACCTACAGTGGATCAAACCGCCTTAACCACAGCTAAAGTCCTTTGGAACTGTGTAATTCAGCCGTTCGGTTGTCCAGAGGTTTTCCATTCGGATCAAGGGCCTAATTTCGAATCTCTATTGATTCAAGAACTATGTGGGGTATATGGGTGTCGGAAGAGTCGAACAACCCCTTATCATCCGCAAGGGAACGGTAGCTGTGAGAGATTCAATCGGACCCTGTTGGATTTATTGGGGACATTGGAGCCAGAGCAGCAGGGGAGGTGGGTAGAATTTCTCCCCTCTCTTGTACAAGGGTACAATAATAGTGTGCATAGCATTACGAGTTATGCTCCAGCTTATCTTATGTTTGGGAGACATCTGCGACTACCATTGGACTTGGTGATGGGAGTTCCAAGCCAGGGGGTGCAGAGTAACAGACATGAATGGGTAAGGAAACATCATGAACAACTAACCTATGCTTACTGTAAAGTCTCTGAGTCATTGCAGAAAGCCGCAGCTAAGAACAAACGCCTGTATGATCGGACAGCCCGTATAGCCCCTCTGCTACCTGGTGAACGGGTTTTGGTACGGGATAATCGATGGCGTGCAAAGGGAAAGTTGGGGGATCGTTGGAAGTCCCAACCACATGTGATTGTGAGGCAGCAGCGTGAAGATGTCCCTGTCTATGTAGTGAGACCCGAAGGAAAGGACGGCCCGGAGAGGGCATTTCATCGTAACCTCTTGCGCCCTTGTTTGTGCTACCCTACAGCTTCCCGAGAGATGTCATCAACCCAGGGGCAAAGGGTAGTTGAACAGTGGGGTTGGGTGCCTGTGGTCCCGAGGGACCTAAGGGAAAGTGTGGGGCCCGAAAACAGACGATCCCAACGAGCAAACCAGGGCTGTCCCCCAGAGAGATTTGGGGATTGGGTTTCTTGAACTAAGGTTCCAGGGACTGGAACCCATTGGTGGGGGAGGGTGTCACGAGTGACTAAATTGGAGGGGTAGTGAGTTAATTGGTGACACCTGGGAAGGACCTGACTGTGGAGAGATGATAGGAATGGGCGGGCGGCGGAACGAATAAAAAAGGAGACGAGTGGACAAGTCGGGAGAGAGAGGACGGGACACAGGAAGCCGGGACGGGAGCTGCACGCGGAGAGCGACAAATGGACAGCGCAGAGAAAGGGGGAAGCTACGAGAAACCAATTGTTTTGTGAATCGGAGCTGGTTGGAATTCATATTGCTGGTTCGAGGGCGAGGTGCACCGACTTCGAGTGGCATAGGATTGGAGCCAATAGACTGTGACGCGTGTTTGGGATAAGGAAGGGTGAGAACGCTCACCCTTCCCAAAGTTAAGTGCTTGCTCTCTTATATGTGTAAAGAACTAAGCGCTGTGTTTGTGCAGTGTGCCTCCGTTCCCGTATTTTAAAGTTTTAACGTTAAGCCGCCTTATTTATGACTCTAGAGGTTTTACATGAACTTTTAGCCATAGTAGCTTATGTCTAATGAAGCTTGTACCAGTGGATAGGGTTTTTTTTTTCTTTACATCGTTTTTGTGGTAGTGTGATTTATTATTTGTTTATTTGATAGATTGGAGAGTGTATTATTAATTACTTATTTTGCATATGATTTGAGTATATTTTTTGTGTGTTATAAAACTGATCCCAGTTGTATAGGTTTTTATGTAGACTCAGACTCCTATGTGCATATGCTAGTCCCTGACCTAAGTCATAGTGTAAGGTGGTAAATTCCTCTCTGTGATGGTAGAAAGTGTCGCCTTTAGGAAGGTAAATGTATACCCTTCTTTTTCTTTCCTTTGTAGTGGCGGTTTTTACTGAATAAATTGGACTGAGTCTGTTGTCGTCGTGCAATAGGACTTTTGGACAAGCCCACTTTGCTCTACGCCCTCCACTGGCAGCTCTGGGACCCAAGGGATTGTGATGAACTTGATGTTTTAATTGTCTTTTATTTCTGTGGTAATAAAAATTGTAAACTTTGTAAATTCCTGATTCTGTGCATTACTGACCATTTCTGCTGCACCCCCGAGTATAACTATACCCTTGTTGTAAGGTGGTTAGTAGGTTTTTTCCCCCTACCACCTGGGTTACAATTATACAGCATTTATATAAACAACTAATAATAAAAATAAAATAGCTTCAAGTTCTTTACAAGGCACAATAGTATATAAAATAATAAATTAATTCAAGATAAAATCAAAACAATTAAAACACTAAAATAATGATGAATAAAATGATGAATCCACTTATTTTGTGGTATGTTAGATGTGTGTGTGTGTGTGTGTGTGTGTGTGTGTGTTTAGCATTGAGTTTCAGCTGGTGTGATCGTATCATTTGGTTGTATTGTGTAATACACCGGCTCCACCTGAGGTACAAAAGAGAACATATTATTATTATTATTATTATTATTATTATTACTGTTGTTGTTTTGTTGTTGTTGTTGTTATTGTTATTATTATTATTTTTATTATTACTATTATTATCATCAATATTATTATTATATTATTATCATTATCATCAATATTATTATTATTATTATTACTATTATTATTATCATCATTATTATTATTATTATTGCTATTATTATTAATTGTCATTAATATTATTATAATCAATATTATATTATTATTAATATTATTATTAATATTATTGTTAATATTATTATTAATATTATTATATTATTGTTGTTGTTATTATTTTTTAGTTTATTATTTATTTATTAGGATTTTAACGTCATGTTTTACACTTTGGTTACTTTCATGACAGGAACGGTAGTTACTCATTACATAAGATTCATCAGTTTACATATTGAACACAGTCATGCACAATTAAGTATCTCCAGTTCACCTCACTTGCATGTTTTTGGACTGTGGGAGGAAACCGGAGCTCCCGGAGGAAACTCACACAGACACGGGGAGAACATGCAAACTCCACACAAAAGACCTGGACTGCCCCACCTGGGAACTGAACCCAGGACCTTCTTGTTGTGAGGTGACAGTGCTACCCACAGAGTCAGTGTCCCCCTGTAATAGTAGTAACAGTAGCAGTAGTATTTCTATTTATAGTATTACGACTATTTCACACTGTACTTCTTGACACAGCCTTTTAGCTTTAGCACTTCAGCATCCTGACTAACTCAGGGTAAGTGCACATTAGCGTTTATGTGTTAGCTACTACACAAATAAGGATTCTAACTATAAGTGCTGTAAATAAAACTCTAGTGTCTGGACTCTGGACTCCTGAATATTAGGACGTCATGATCCAGGTCATGTTCAGACTTTCACTAGCCATTAGTTCACATATACACTGTATGGCCAAAAGTATTTAGACTCCTGACCAAGAGCTTGTTGGACGTCCAGTTTCAAAAACAACTGCTATTAAAATAGAGTGACTCTTCTGGAAAGGCTTCTCACAAGATTTTAAAGTATGTTTGTGGGAATTTGTGCCCATTCAGTCAAAGGATGACAGTATGTGTATGGCTGGGTCTCAGTTGATGCTCCAGTTCATGAAGTCAGGGCTCTGTGTGTCCCAATACTTATATAGTGCAGATGTTCAAAGTAAAACATGAATGTAATTGAATGTAAGATGATTTAATTTACCGGAACTTGGGGTGGTTGTGTGTTTGGTAGAAATGTGGAAAATTCAGTCTGGTTCTTCTGAGCTAAAATAAATGATAGAACAAAAGCACAGTGAGTCCTGGAACCTCAGTGATTCCTACAGCTGTTTAAAAACATGTACAAGTTTATTGTTTTTTTTAAAAATTATTTTCTAGGTTAAAATATACACACATCAGCTCAGACTGGTATTTCTGTTCATTTAAACCACCTCCCTGTTTCTACACTCACTGTCCATGTTATCAGCTCCACTTACCATATACAAGCACTTTGTAGTTCTACAATTACTGACTGAAGTCCATCTGTTTCTCTACATGCTTTGTTACCCCCCTTTTACCCTGTTTCTCAATGGTCAGGACCCCCACAGGACCACCACAGAGCAGGTATTATTTAGGTGGTGGGTCATTCTCAGCACTGCAGTGACACTGACATGGTGGTGGTGTGTTAGTGTGTGTTGTGCTGGTATGAGTGGATCAGACACAGCAGCGCTGCTGGAGTTTTTAAACACCTCACTGTCACTGCTGGACTGAGAATAGTTTACCAACCAAATATATCCAGGCAACAGCGCCCCGTGGGCAGCGTCTAGAAGGTCTAGAAGATGACCAACTCAAACAGCAGCGATCGTCTCTGACTTTACATCTACAAGGTGGACCGACTAGGTAGGAGTGTCCAATAGAGTGGACGGTGAGTGGACACGGTATTTAAAAACTCCAGCAGCGCTGCCGTGTCTGATCCACTCATACCAGCACAACACACACTAACACACCACCACCATGTCAGTGTCACTGCAGTGCTGAGAATCATCCACCACCCAAATAACACCTGCTCTGTGGTGGTCCTGACCATTGAAGAACATGGTGAAAGGGGGCTAACAAAGTATGTAGAGAAACAGATGGACTACAGTCAGTAATTGTAGAACTACAAAGTGCTTCTATATGGTAAGTGGAGCTGATGAAGTGGACAGTGAGTGTAGAAACAAGGAGGTGGTTTTAATGTTATGGCAAGCACTGTGTTAGTGAGAGTGGGCGTGGCTTTTCTGGCTCTCCCAGAACAACTTGTGCCACCCTCTTTAAGAGGGGCCAGTGATAGCTTAGTGGTTAAGGTACTGGACTAGTAAACAGAAGGTTGCCGGTTCAAGCCCTGCCACTACCAAGCTGCCACTGTTGGGTCCCTGAGCAAGGCCCTTAACCCTCAATTGCTTATCGTGTTCCGCTCACTGTGTAAGTCGCTTTGGATAAAAGCGTCTGCTAAATGCTGAAAATGTAAATGTCAGATGGTGGTGAGATTACTGTACTGTTCACACTACATGACTTGATCTCTTGTAATAGGATGTCTTTAAGTTGTGGTTTGCACACTACAATCACTGACTGATCAGCGATAAGTGTGTCACACATTTAATCATCTTTCACCAAGAGTAATCACTGATGGGTGTGTCTGGTCTATAAATTATGCATCATCACAAAAACGTGAGAAGTGATGAGGGGATGACAGGACATCATACGTGAGACATGTTTTTTCCTTTTAACAAATGATCCAAGTTGTTTGTGTGCTGATATGCAGCAAAAAACAAGAGGGAAAAAGAATCTGAGTAAAGGAGTGGATTGGGATACGCGGCCAGCAGGAGCATTTTTGTAATGAAAACGAGGGTGTTATGGTGTGACATGGACGATGAGGTTACAGATGAAGTGAAGCTTGTGTGTGTGCTGATGTATTCTGATGATGATATAAACTATCATTTGCCTCCGATCTGTTGGCGCATTTGTCGGCGACCGCCAAAACTTGTCGACTAGTAGAAGATCACAGCCTTCACCTTAGCAATGATTGTTAATAAAACACTTTGACTAAATAAGTAAATAATGTATACATACATTTGGCTACATAGTTTATTTAAGTTTATGTTATATATTTTAAAGAAATTAGGAAGTGAAACATCTGCACTGAACTCAGATTCTCATGTTTGGATATATTCCCATGTGTGCATTTGTGGATTTACCCAGATTCAGTATCGCTGGATCTCCTGCCAGGACGTAAATATCTTCAGATTTCTTCTTACATGCTGTAAACACACACAAACAAATAAACTCTAATAATATGCAGACCAGACATAACATTCTGAGCACTGGTTATCTCTTCATCACGGCACCTGTTAGTAGGGGGGATATATTAGGCAGCAAGTGAACATTTTATCCTCAAAGTTGATGTTAGAAGCAGGAAAAATGGGCGAGTGTGAGGATTTGAGTGAGTTTGACGAGGACCAGATTGTGATGGCTAGACGACTGATCAGAGCATCTCCAAAACTGCAGCTCTTGTGGGGTGTTCCCGGTCTGCAGTGGTCAGTATCTATCAAAAGTGGTCCAAGGAAGGAACAGAGGTAAACCAGCGACAGGGTCATGGGCAGCAAAGGCTCAAGGCTGGTCCGTGTGGTCCGATCCAACAGACAAACTACTGTAGCTCAAACTGCTGAAGAAGTTCATGCTGGTTCTGATAGAAAGGTGTCAGGATACACAGAGCATCACAGTTTGTTCTGTATGGGGCAGCTAAAGGGGGACCAACACAATATTAGGAAGGTGGTCATAATGTTATGCCTGATATATCTTTTCTGTCTATATATTTGTTGCCCAACACTCGGACTTCCATATATGATAAAGAAAATAAATCTACTTATAGCATCCACAACATGGCTATTTATTTATTTTATTTATTCATTTTCTTCCCTTTATTCCAAATTTATCGTAGCCAAGGACTCCTCCACTGATGGGGACCCCAGTGGCGCTCGAGGGGGTATATGTGCCTTACACACGCTCCCTCTAATGCATGCACAGTCTACTAACCAGGGTCCTTACACAGCGTTGAAGACCCCAAACCCTTCTTATTCCAGCAGACTAGTGGCCAATTTTGTCTGCTCCAGGCACTGCCAATTGTGTCTGCTAGGGGGCGTCCAGACATCCCTGTTCCAGCATGACCGTTCATGTGGTTTAAAGAAACTCCAGCGGCCCTAACAGAACCCGGACCTCAGCCCCAGATTCCATGAATACGTTAAATATGTATTTATTGTGGATTTACCCAGATTCAGTATCGCTGGATCTCCTGCCAGAACGTAGATACCTTCAGATTTCTTCTTACATGCTGTAAACACACACAAACACACACACACACACATACACACTCAAATATCTATAATAATTAACACATAGATATGTCATTTCCTCTTCTACTATTCATTTTCTTTTGCTAAACATTATGGGATTGACATCTATACAGAGAGCTAAACTGGTATCCCTGGTGCCTTTGGTGGAGGGTTTATGACATTGTGGGGCTGTTTTTCCTCCAAAGTCCCCGGGAACCTCGTTAAGTATTCACTCACCATCCAAATCATTTAATTCAGGTGTTCCAAATCACTTCCATGGCCACAGGTGTATAAAACCGAGCACCTCGGCATGCAGACTGCTTCTACACACATTAGTGAAAGAATGGGTCGCTCTCAGGAGCTCAGTGAATTCCAGCGTGGTACCGTGATGCCACCTGTGCAACAAGTCCAGTCGTGAAATTTCCTCACTACTCAATATTCCACAGTCGACTGTCAGTGCTATTATAACAAAGTGGAAGCGATTGGGAACGACAGCAACTCAGCCACGAAGTGTTACCACGTAAAAGGACAGAGCGGGTCAGCGGATGCTGAGGCACAAAGTGCACAGAGGTCAACAACGTTCTACAGAGTCGATCACTACAGACCTCCAAACTTCATGTGGCCTTCAGATGAGCTGAAGAACAGTGTGTAGAGCTTCATGGAACGGGTTTCCATGGCCGAGCAGCTGCATCCAAGCCTTACATCACTAAATGCAGTGGTGTAAAGCACGCTGCCACTGGACTCTAGAGCAGTGGAGACGTGTTCTCTGGAGTAACGATCACGCTTCTCCGTCTGGCAATCCGATGGACGAGTCTGGGTTTGGCGGTTGCCAGGAGAACGGTACTTGTCTGACTACATTGTGCCGAGTGTAGAGTGTGGTGGAGGGGGGATTATGGTGTGTGGGTGTTTTTCAGGAGTTGGGCTCGGCCCCTTAGTTCCAGTGAAAGGAACTCTTAATGATTCAGCATACCAAGAGATTTTGGACAATTTCATGCTCCCAACTTTGTGGAAACAGTTTGGGGATGGCCCCTTCCTGTTCCAACATGACTGCACACCAGGGCACAAAGCACAAGCTCCATAAAGACGTGGATGAGCGAGTTTGGTGTGGAAGAACTTGACTGGCCTGCACAGAGTCCTGACCTCAACCCAATAGAACAGCTTTGGGATGAATTAGAGCGGAGACTGTGAGCCAGGCCTTCTCGTCCAAAATCAGTGTCTGACCTCACAAATGCGCTTCTGACTGAATAGGTACTACTGTAGTATCCACAGACACACCCCAAAATCTTGTTTGAAGACCTCTCAAGAGGTTGAGCGAGAGTTGAGACTTATTTAGTCTCTGGTAACTCCATATTAATGCCTTTAGTTTACATTATTTAGCCAAATAGAGTGTTTTCCCCCAAATGACAGGTTTCTGCACATTTAGTACTTGAACTCTTAAGTACAAGAATAGAACAATGTTGCTCACTGGGTGATGTCGATGGTTCCATGTCCTTTATGGTCTCGTACAGATGTTCAGTCTCTCTGGCTTTAGCAGCTGAGAAGAGCACAATCAACAACACAGATCAGCACACACAGAGGTTGAAGGAACTTCATGTATTCCAATAGTATTAAGACACGACCGGTTTATTTCTTTCTATAAAAACTTTCCTCACTTTTAGTTCGGCGACACCTCCACAGAGTGATGAAGATGATTATGATGATCACGACTCCAGCCGAAACACACGCAGGAATCACAACATGAGCTAAAATATGAGATGAAGGGAAAATGTATCACCACACATTAAGATTGGACACTTAAAGAAGCTTTAAGGCGTAGACAATTTTCATGTGATGAAGATGTGGAAGCAGCGGAGCATTGGTGGCTACAAGCTCAACCAAAAACATTAAAAAGTTGGTACGACGCTGGGAAAATGCATCAGAAGGGACAATGTAGAAAAGCGATATAGTTTGTTATGGAAATGCTTAATAAATAGAGTTTAAAAATATGCTAAAACTTTTTGAAGATCCTCGTAGATACACGTAACTTTTACAGTGAAACCAGTTTGTTCTCATAATTACTATTATTGTTATTATTATAATTATATTATTGTTATTATTATTATTTTTATTATTATTATTATTATTATTATTATATGATTGTTATTATTATTATTGTTATATTATTATTATTGTTATTATTATATTATTATTATTAGTATTGATATTATTATTATTATTATATTATTGTTGTTATATTATTATTATTATTGTATTATTATTATTATTGTTGTTGTTATTGTTATTGATATTATTATATTACTGTATATTGTTATTATTATATTAATATTGTTATTTATACTATTATTGTTATTATTATTATATTATTTATGTTATTAGTATAATTATTATTGTATTATTATTATTATTGTTGTTGTTATTTATTACTTTATTATTATATTATTATTATTATTATTATTATTATTATTAGTTAATATTATTTTTTATTATTATTATTATTATTATATTATTGTTGTTATTAGTATTATTCTTATTGTTGTTGTTATTATTATTATTAGTCAATATTATTATTATTGTTATTATTATATTATTTGTATTAATATTATTATTATTTTAGTATCCAGCTCATGATTATTACTGTTATATTTACCTTGTTTAACATCTTTACCATTGTTGTCTCCATCTACAATAATAAAAAATAATAAAATTGAAGATTTTAGAAAACATTAACCTCATTTCTTGTTATTAGCCCTAAATTGTCCCCGTCCCAATTTTTTTATTCGCCGAACATTTTCCATTCTGTTCTGTTTCTGACTTGGGTTGTACTGTAGAGCAAACAGATGATGTACACTGTATTCATGATCTCCACTAATGTTTTATTCACGTTAACTTCTACAGATTTTCATTGTAAAATATTAAACTGTTTTAAAATATTCACATAGCATAGGAGCTTCATTAACCATTCATAAGTCACAATTCTGGTTTGATAATAATGTTCTCATTAAATACTGTAGTGGGATTTACTCCTTACCTGTCAGTGTGTTTTTGGAATTTTTGTTGTCTAAAATAAAGAAAAAAAACATAATAAAAAATCTTCTAGAGGCACCATGAAATATTAATAATGAATTTACTTACATTAAATAAATATCAATTAAATAAATATAAATCATTTAGAAGAAACTAGGAGATAAATATGAAGACAGAGCATCAGGCTGGTCTGTGAGCTGTGTTTATAATATCATTACAGTTATCCTTATAATTGATATAAATGTATTTACTCTATAAGCTAACACACATTTAGTTAAAAAAACTCTTAACCGCGCTTCACATCTAGATGTGTTGTTTTCTACAGTCAATTATAATTTCTTTTAGGGCAAATAGCTCAGTGGTTAAGGTACTAGACTAGTAATCAAAAGGTTGCCGGTTCAAGCCCCAACACCACCAAGTTGCAACTGTTGGGCTCCTGAGCAAGGCCCTTAACCCTCAATTGCTCAAAAGTGTGTTCAATCGTACCTGTAAGTGGCTTTAGATAAAAGTGTCTGCTAAATGCCGAAAATGTAAATGTAAATTATGTATTTATGTTACCTGTTGGTGGTGGTGGTGGTGGTGGTGATGTTGTTTTTGCTGGTGGTGGTGGTGATGCTGTTGTTGGTGGTGATGATGTTGTTGGTGATGTTGTTGTTGGTGGTGATGTTGTTGGTGATGTTGTTGTTGTTGGTGATGTTGTTGTTGTTGGTGATATTGTTGTTGGTGGTGTTGTCATTGTTGTTGGTGATGTTGTTGGTGGTGTTGTTGGTGGTGATGTTGTTGGTGATGTTGTTGTTGTTGTTGGTGATGTTGTTGGTGATGTTGTTGTTGTTGTTGTTGTTGTTGGTGATGTTGTTGTTGGTGGTGTTGTCATTGTTGTTGGTGTTGTCGTTGTTGGTGTTGTTGGTTTTGTCGTCATTGTTTTTGTTGTTTTTTTCGTTGTTGTTTTCGTTGTTGTTTTCGTTGTTGTTTTCGTTGTTGTGGATGAAATCTTATCTAAAACAGAATTAAGTGTAAGAATAAAGTGTTGTGCTATTATAAGGAAATAATGAACAGTTGGTAGGTTTGATGTGGCTCAGTTAAATCTGGAGTAATCGTTATTTCATCATTCTCATTAATAATGTTTTTGTACTTTTGTCAGACGAAAAAAAGGTTAAAGTTCTGACTACACTGTATTTAGTGAAATAAAAAAGTTGGGACAGAAGCACG
Organism: Trichomycterus rosablanca; assembly: GCF_030014385.1. Classification (NCBI taxonomy): domain Eukaryota; kingdom Metazoa; phylum Chordata; class Actinopteri; order Siluriformes; family Trichomycteridae; genus Trichomycterus; species Trichomycterus rosablanca. Next base: position 8,923,565 of record NC_085988.1, on the reverse strand, counting down.
TAAGACAATATGTTCCACCACAGTCTCTATTAGTTTTATGTTCCTGTAATGGGCCCAGCTGCCATACAGACCAGCAGGGGGCACTAATTACAGTATCATGCCCAGCTGCCATGCCATGATGAGCGAGTAATGGGCATGAATGCGCAGGTGACTGACAGTGTTAAAATGCTGCAGCCTGAGGTGATCCTTAAATACCGGCTTCATCAGACTGATCTGGGTAACTCATCTTATTACCAGCTTATACACTGCCTGGCCAAAAAAAGGTCACCACCTGGATTTAACTTAACAAATAGGTGAGAGTCTTCCATTGAATAGTTACTGCATGGGTGATTATGTTTCAGCTGGCAACAAGTTATTTAACCCTAACTGATGCAGTGAGTAGCTCATCATTTGGAATCATTAGGAATGTTGTCGGAAAACGATCTTGAATGATGGTGATCGGCGATCACTTAAACGTTTGGTGAAATCAGATCGTAGAAAAACTCCAGTAGAACTCAGGGATGATTAATAGTGACAGTAAGAGCAATTCCACACGCACAATGTGAAGGGAACTCAAGGGATTGGGACTAAACAGCTGTGTAGCCTTAAGAAAACCACTTGTCAGTGAGGCTAACCAGCAAAAACGGCTTCAGTTTGCTAGGGAGCATAAAGATTGGACTCTGGAGCAATGGAAGAAGGTCATGTGGTCTGATGAGTCCAGATTTACCCTGTTCCAGAGTGATGGGCGCATCAGGGTAAGAAGAGAGGCGGCTGAAGTGATGCATCATGCCTAGTGCCTACCGTACAAGCCTGTGGGGGCAGTGCTATGATCTGGGGTCACTGCAGTTGGTCAGGGTCTAGGTTCAGCAACGTTATGTGCCCAAAGAATGAGGTCAGCTGACTACCTGAATATACTGAACCACCAGGTTATTCCATCAATGGATTTTTTCTTCCCTGATGGCACGGGCATATTCCAAGATGATTCCAGGATTCATCGGGGCTCAAATTGTGAAAGAGGTTCAGGGAGCATGAGACATCATTCTTACACATGGATTAGCCACCACAGAGTCCAGACCTGAACCCCATTGAGAATCTTTGGGATGTGCTGGAGAAGACTTTGCGCAGTGGTCCAAATCTCCCATCATCAATACAAGATCTTGGGGGAAAAATTAATGCAACTCTTGACAGAAATAAATGTTGTGACGTTGCAGAAGCTTGTGGAAACGATGCCACAGTGAATGTGTGCCCTAATCAAAGCTAAAGGCGGTCCAACCAAATATTACAGTGTGTGACCTTTGTTTTTTCGTTTACAACGTCTGTATGCTGGATATTTTTCTGCCCAGTTTCATAAAAATATTAAATATAAAATGTTAGAAAACATAAATAATTACATTAATAATAATATTAATATTAATAACACTAATTGTTGCTCTTTTTCTTATTCTTCTGCTTCTACTATAATTATTATTTATATTTTTATATACAGCTCCTGATAACCCTAAACCTTTTTATCATCTTTACCATTGACAACAATCATAAAAGATATTTAAGAAAATAAATAATATATAAATAATATAAACATAAATAATAATAATATATATTATTATACATATTATACAATACATATTATAATTATAATTAAATAATAAAATATCCATCTCCTGATTATTACAACTCAATTGTTGTTTTCATCAACAATCAGAAAATTTGATTTTAGAAAAGATAAATACTTATAGTATATAAGTACTATAACAACAATAATAATAATAATAATAATTACCGTCAGCATCATCATCATCTACAATGATGATTATAATAATATTAAGAAGAGAAAGATGTAGAATGGAAATAATAGAGATGAAAGTTATTTTAGAAGCTGAGTAAGTGAGGGCAGCTATAAAGAGAATGAAGAGTAAAAAGTGTAGTTTTAAACTTGATTGTTTAACAAAATCATGAAACGTGAGAGGATGCCTAAGGAATGGAGAATAAGTTTACTGGTTCTATTTTTTAAGAATGAGGGTGACGTGCAGAGCTGCAGCAGTTTCAGAAGCATACAGTTGATCAGCCAGCATGAAGATTTGAGAAGTGAAAGCCACGGATGTGATGTTTGCATTGAGAACATGGAGAAGTATAGGGAAGGCCAGAAGCAGCTACATTGTGTTTTAGATCTAGATTAAGCTTATAATAGGGTGCCAGGAGAGCGGTGGAATTGTATGAGGAGATCTGTGGTATTGGCAGAGAAGTATCTGAGGGTGGTGAAAGATCTATGCAATAAGTAAGATGTCCAGCAGGAATGATGGGCTGGTTTAAAATGGAACTGGGACAGGGACATCAAGGGTCGGCTCTGAGTCCTTTCTTGTTTACAATAATCATGGACAGGTTGACAAACAAGGTTAGAAGTCTCATTAGAATATGATGTTCATGGATGACATTGTGATTTGTAGATAGAGTAGGGAGCAGGTTGAGGAGAACCTGGGGAGATGGAGGTATGCATCAGAAAGAAGGGGAATGAAAGTCAGCTGAGTTGACAAAAGTGGTAAATACTTGGGATCCATCATACAAAGTAATGTCGAGAGTTTTAGAAGTGAGTCAGGGTTGGAGTGGTTGGCGTAGAGTGGCAGGAGTGATTTGTGATAGAAGAGTCTCTGCCAGAGAGAAAGGAAAGGTTTACAACACAGTAGTGAGGACTGCTTGGTTATCTGGCTTGGCGGTGGTGGCACAAGAGAGGAAGCAGAGATAAAGATGCTGAGATTCTCGTTGGGAGTGATGAGGTTGGCAAGATTAGGAACGGGTTTATTAGAGGTAGGTAGGTGTAGGTAGGATGTTTTGGAGACAAAGTTAGAGAGGAGAGAGATCAAGACAGTCTGAAAATGCTATACAGGATGAGAGTTATAGTGGGAGAGGAGTGATGAGGGTAGAGCCACCAGGCAGGTGAAAGAGAGGAAGCCCAAAGAGGAGGTTTATGAATGCAGTGAGGGAGGATATGCATGTTGGGGTGACAGAGGAGAATATTTGGGAGAGTAAGATTAATGATCCATTGTAGCTTCTTTACCGTCATCATCATCGCCATCACTGTTGTTGTTTTCATCTACAGTAATAAAAAATAAAATTTGAGATTTTAGAAAACATAAATAATAATAATAATAATAATAATAATAAATGTTATTATTATTATTAATATTGTTATTATTATTTAAATTTGAAGCTCTCATTTATTGCTGTTATTTTAGCTTATTTACCTTCTTCAATGCTGTCCTCTTCTGCAATCATAAAAAAATAAAATTAGAGAGAATTTAGAAAATGTACCTTATAATAATAATAATAATAATAATAATAATAATAATAATAATAAATGCTGTTATTGTTATTATTATTTGTATGATTTAAATACGAAGCTCTCATGTATTGCTGTTATTTTAGCTTCTTATACCTTCTTCATTGCTGTCCTCGTCTGCAATCATAAACATAACATTAGAGATAATTTAGAAAATGTAACTAATAATAATAATAATAATAATAATAATAATAATAAATGCTGTTATTGTTATTATTTGTATTATTTAAATACGAAGCTCTCATTTATTGCTGTTATTTTAGCTTCTATACCTTCTTCATTGCTGTCCTCGTCTGCAATCATTAGAGATCATTTAGAAAATGTAACTAATAATAATAATAATAATAATAATAATAATAATAGCTATTATTTTTCTTATTAGTATTAGATTTTCTCTATTATGAGTATTGTGTCGTAACTTTGGGACCCAACCACCTAGTTCCCGGTTAGCCATCATGATTAACTACAGCCGGTTAATTCTTTGTGCAGCTCACAATGTACATGATGAAAGAGGCTCAGTGATGTTTTGGGGTTGATTTCCTGCCTCATACACTGGGTGCCCTGAATCTGTGCTGGGCTTAGTAGAGCATTAAGACCTTTTAAAGACATTTCTGAGCAAAGCATACAACCCAATGAGCCACAGACTCGAGCAGGTATTTGATTGACTACAGCTGATGACTTCTCTGTGCCCATATGTACCTATATGAGGCTAGTTTGACTGCACCCATTACAATGTACATGGAAAAGGGGTGTCTTGGCCGGGGTGAAAAACCAAGAGATTTTTCAGGCTATTCAGAACCAGCAAATACTTTTCCACAGCAACGTATGTTAGCCAACCGAACGGATATCATGGAATGAACAACATGGTGCTGAGTTTAAGCAGCATATGTTGATATTTATACATTTTTTAATTATTTATATGGCCAAAGAGATGATCATATGCCTGAATTATGTGGACATGCCTTCTAATTATTTACACCAGGTGTTTTAGCCACACTCATAGCTAAAGGTGTATAAAATAACTGTGTCCAATCTAATAACAAGCATTTGAGGAAGGAACGCTGGGAACGCAACAAAGAACGCTGGGTCATGCAGCCTAATCAAAGAAAATGAGTCAGTTGTGAGCAGGCAAACGTCAGGGGTTACAGAAACATGCAAAGACAGAAACAGGAAGAAGAAGAGCGTGTACATCATCATGGTGAAGAACGCTACGTTACACGTCCAGTGTTTGATCCTCTTTGACTAAATGGGCACAATTTCCCACAGAGATACTCCAATATCTTCTGGAATGCCTTTCTAGAAGAGTTGAGGTTGTTATAGCCGCAACAAGGTGGTGCGTTTCTACTCCAATAATGCTCAATGGTTTTGGAAGGCATGTCCAACCAGCTCATGATCGGGCGTCCACATACTTTTGTCATTGCTTGTGATTCATGCATGAAGCTCAGAGGTACCAAACCACAATAACCACAGAAAGTTTCCAGACAATGAACGCCAACCTCTTCAGATGGAACATTTCGTCATTTCCTGTTTCAGTCTGTCCTGAGCTACCATCAGAAAGCATTCTCAAATCAGGAATACACTGTAGGACCAAAAGTATGTAGACAGGTGAGCATGAGCTCGGGGGACATTGTATTCCAAAATGAACGTCTCTTTTTCTTTGTTTATGTTGGCTGAGCTTTAAGGGACCAGTTTTAACAACAGACTCTAAACCCATGTTGATGGGTTGCTGAGCAGCAGTAGTCTTTCCAAACTAGGGGCGTGTGGCTCAGATCCTGGGGGTCTGGGGTCTGGGTAGTCTAGTGCTCTCATGTTTGTGCTGGCAATCTCTGAGCCCTGGGACCGGAGCTGCCCACCCAGATTATAGACAAAGGCGCAGAGCTTGGGGGTTCTACATAATAGAAACTTGTGGTGATCAGGGATGTTGGGTTGCTGTCGTTCTGCCTCTCTTGTCCGATCACTCAGGTTTGATGGTGGTGGTAAAAGCCTTCATGACTGTGTTACCTGCTCGCTCTCCCTTTTAGTTATGCTGTAATAAATAGGGGTGCCGGAGTCTAAAACTCTCTGTAAAACTGATATTTTACTCTTAATGATTCACATTTGAACTCCATTTTCTGTTGTTTTACCCCGAGGTGGTTCTGACGGAAACCTGTTCACCCACCCGAGGTTGTCGGGACTACCATGCCAACAATGCTGCTCCTGCTAGATGTGACGGGTCCTGGCATGTTTGCACCAAGGTTAATTGGAGACAGTGAATTACCTTTTAGGTGAATGTATGTGTGTACGTGTGTGTGTCTGCCCTGCGATGGACTGGCGCCCCGTCCAGGGTGTTACCGTGTGCCTTGCACCTATTGCCGTTAAGAACATGAGTGAGTGGGAGTTGTTTGCTCTAAAACTGGCTCTTAGGAAGTGTGGTCACTAGTTAGATGAGGCTCCACACCCATTGCTAATAATAGGCTTTCAACCTTTTGGGGAACGCCCTTTCCTGTTCCAGTATGCCTCGCTTGTCCTTAAAGGCAAGGCTTGATGAGTTGGGTGTACAAAAACTCTAGTGTTTTAGAGTTTATAGGGTCTTGACCTCGACCCTACAGTATAAGGAAAAACCCTATAAGGAAAGGTGTTGAAGGACCTTCAACACATTTAAGGAAAGGCCAGATGCATTTGTGTATGAGCATTGATAATTTTATTCAGGTGATTCCAGAAATCAGCGTAATTCTTCACAAGTCAGTTGCAGATCATGACCTGACATCTGGAATGGTCCTCTGGGATGCCTTTCTAGAAGAGTTTAGACTGTTAGATCTACAACTGGAATAAATATTAATGCCTGTGGTTTTGTAATGACATGTCCAATCAGCTCATGATCAGGTGTCCACATACTTTTGTTTAGTTAATCCGTCCTATTGTTTCTCATGGTTTATGCTAGAAGCTCTGAGCAGCTACCAAACCACAGTAACCACGGAGAGTTTACGTCAGCGAAAATCACCCTCTTCAGCTGGAAGACCTGCTTTCGTTTCTTCAGTTTGTATTGTTTCATTCTGTCCTTAACTACCACATTATCAAACCAGACATTCTCGTCATGACCATAAATATGTAGACACCTAATCTTAAGCTAGATGGACATCAATAAAGCCAAAAATATGAGGCTATAACAGCTTCCGATCTTCTGAGAAGACTCTACACAAGTTTTTGCAGGCACTGATGTTGAACAAGAAGGACCGACTCACGATCAACATTCCAATTTATCCCAAAGGTGATCAGTGGGGTTAAGGTCAGATCCCAGCATGGAGCTCTTGAAGTCCTCCACAACAAAACTATTAATCTTAGTCTTAATGTGCCATCCAAACCGTTGCCACAAAGCATAGTATGGAAGCATATTATTTATTTTTATTTACACTTATTTGCAATGCTCTAAAACACCAGAGCCCAATAAATAGCAAGGGTGTCCACATACCCACAAAACTGTGTGTTAAGTTTAGTAGAGCAAATCTAGGGGTTTAAAGCCCTGCAATGGATTGGTGCGCTGTCCAGGGGACCCCTGTCTTGCGTCCAGTATTTCTCAGAAAGACTGGACCTTACCACGATGAAATGCAATGAAAAACCCTGTATGCTTGTTCTTAACCAATTATCTTATTGGCTTAGAGCTGATACACAGTTGAGGTCAAGCGTTTGTGTACACTTGAAAGGGACGTGTCCATGTCAATGGACAGTAAAACATGCACTTGTGCATTGAAATGTTCGGTGTTTTTTTCTGAGTTTAATAAGCTGCTTTAAACTAAAGCATCTACTAAATGCAATAAAAGTAAACATAGCATAGCAGCCTGTAATGGGCACAGCTAAACTAACCCTCTTTATATGGGCACAAACATAAAGTCCCCAGCAGTTGTCATATTATGGTCGTATTTTCAATAAACCCCCAATGAACTTTGGGTTCCTATTAGGTTTGGTTCCTATTAAGGTTCCTTCCTTGTAATATTTGGGAGGTTTTTCCTTTCCGGTGTCGCCCTCGGCTTGCTCAGAAGGGGGTTTCTGGTCGTAGATTCTGTGAAGTTGCTTTGAGACATTGTCCATTGTGAAAAGTGCTATTCAAATAAATTTTACTTCACTTAAGATAAGATAAGATAAGATAAGATAAGATAAGATGATAAGATAAGATAAGATAAGATAAGATAAGATAAGATAAGATAAGATAAGATAAGATAAGATAAGATAAGATAAGATTCCTTTATTGATTCCCATGGGGGACATTCAAGTGTTACAGCAGCTCCAGTACAGTGTAAGTACAATAAGTAGAGTAAATAAAAGTGGAATAAAAATAAGAAAATAAGGAAAAACTACTACTATTATAAATACAGTTACTACAATATAATACAAACACTATATATATCTAATATACTGTATATGAGTTATTGTGGGGGGGCTGGCTCATCAGTGTGAGGACAGCCTGTGTATTCTGCTATTGTTATGCAGTCTGATGGCAGTTGGCACAAAAGAAGTTGGCACTTGTGTTCCAATCATTCAGTCACAGGAAAGAAAAAGTTCCCAGACCCATTAAAACCATCCCAAAACAGTCATAGAGACCGTGTTCCTTACAGGTGCATGTAAACTTGGTGGCACGGTGGCTCGGTGGGTAGCACTGTCACCTCACAGCAAGAAGGTCCTGGGTTTGATTCCCAGGTAGGGCGGTCTGGGTCCTTTCTGTGTGGAGTTTGCATGTTCTCCCCGTGTCTGTGTGGGTTTCCTCCGGGAGCTCCGGTTTCCTCCCACAGTTCAAAGACATGCATTCAGGTTAATTGGAGATTCTTACTGAATTGCCCTATAGGTCAATGGGTGTGTGTATGAGTACTGTATATGTGTGTATGTCTTTCTGTCCGGCGATGGACTGGCGCCCCGTCCAAGATGTTACTGTGTGCTATGCGCCTATTGAAAAGCTGGGATAGGCTCCCCCCCCCCCCCCCCTACAGGTTCAGACTAGCTTCTACTCTTTTCCTTTTGCACGTATGTCATCGTACCAGAGGTTCAGACTAGCTTCTACTCTTTTCCTTTTAGGGGCAGAAAGAGGACTTCAGAGTAGTAGCTTTTATGTTTAGAAGAATGTGGTTTTACATCACAGATGAGGAACTTCTACATTATACAGTGTTTTTTTATTAGATGTCAGACAGGATGAACCTGAGATATTTCATGTTTTATCTGCTCAACTTCATTTCAGTTATTAATAAACATCCATTCCTGCATTTCAGGCAGGCCAGTCCAGTACTCGTACCCTCTTCTTCCTCATCCACGCCTTTGTAATGTGTGCAGCAGGTGGGTTTGCATCGTCTTGTTGAAAAATGCTGGACGTCCCTGGAAAAGATGACGTCTTGAAGGCAGCACATGTTGCTCTAAGATCTCAATGTACTTTTCTGTATTAATGCTGCATCACAGAGTGTAAATGACCTTTACCAAGGGCACTGACACACCCCCATACCATGACACACCCTGGTACTGACACACCCCCATACTATGATACACCCTGGTACTGACACACCCCCATACCATGATACACCCTGGTACTGACACACCCCCATACTATGATACACCCTGGTACTGACACACCCCCATACCATGATACACCCTGGTACTGACACACCCCCATACCATGACACACCCTGGTACTGACACACCCCCATACCATGACAGACCCTGGTACTGACACACCCCCATACCATGACAGACCCTAGTACTGACACACCCCCATACCATGACACACCCTGGTACTGACACGCCCCCATACCATGACACACCCTGGTACTGACACACCCCCATACCATGACAGACCCTAGTACTGACACACCCCCATACCATGACACACCATGGTACTGACACGCCCCCATACCATGACACACACTGGTACTGACACACCCCATACTATGACACACCCTGGTACTGACACACCCCATACCATGACAGACCCTGGTACTGACACACCCCATACCATGACAGACCCTGGTACTGACACACCCCCATACCATGACACACCCTGGTACTGACACACCCCCATACCATGACAGACCCTGGTACTGACACACCCCCATACCATGACAGACCCTAGTACTGACACACCCCCATACCATGACACACCCTGGTACTGACACGCCCCCATACCATGACACACCCTGGTACTGACACACCCCCATACCATGACAGACCCTAGTACTGACACACCCCCATACCATGACACACCATGGTACTGACACGCCCCCATACCATGACACACACTGGAACTGACACACCCCATACCATGACACACCCTGGTACTGACACACCCCATACCATGACACACCCTGGTACTGACACACCCCATACCATGACAGACCCTGATACTGACACACCCCATACCATGACACACCCTGGTACTGACACACCCCATACCATGACAGACCCTGGTACTGACACACCCCATACCATGACAGACCCTGGTACTGACACACCCCATACCATGACAGACCCTGATACTGACACACCCACATACCATGACAGACCCTGGTACTGACACACCACATACCATGACAGACCCTGGTACTGATACACCCCATACCAGGACACACCCTGATACTTACACACCCACATACCATGACAGACGCTGGTACTGACACACCCCATACCATGACAGATCTTGGTACTGACACACCCCCATACCATGACAGATCTTGGTACTGACACACCCCCATACCATGACAGACCCTGGTACTGACACACCCACATACCATGACAGACCCTGGTACTGACACACCCCCATACCATGACAGACCCTGGTACTGACACACCCCCATACCATGACAGACCCTGGTACTGACACACCCACATACCATGACAGACCCTGGTACTGACACACCCCCATACCATGACACACCCTGATACTGACACACCCACATACCATGACAGACCCTGGTACTGACACACCCCATACCATGACAGATCTTGGTACTGACACACCCCCATACCATGACAGATCTTGGTACTGACACACCCCCATACCATGACAGACCCTGGTACTGACACACCCCATACCATGACACACCCTGGTACTGACACACCCCATACCATGACACACCCTGGTACTGACACACCCCCATACCATGACACACCCTGGTACTGACACACCCCCATACCATGACAGACCCTGGTACTGACACACCCCCATACCATGACACACCCTGGTACTGACACACCCCCATACCATGACAGACCCTGGTACTGACACACCCCCATACCATGACACACACTGGTACTGACACCCCCCCATACCATGACAGACCCTGGTACTGACACACCCGGGTACTGACACCCCCCCATACCATGACAGACCCTGGTACTGACACACCCCCATACCATGACAGACCCTGGTACTGACACACCCGGGTACTGACACCCCCCCATACCATGACAGACCCGGGTACTGACACCCCCCCATACCATGACACACCCTGGTACTGACACACCCCCATACCATGAAACACCCTGATACTGAAACACCCCCATACCATGACAGACCCTGGTACTGACACACCCTCATACCATGACAGACCCTGGTACTGACACCCCCCCCCATACCATGACAGACCCTGGCTTTTGGACTTGTCACTGACAACAGTCTGGATGATCCTTTTTGTCTTTGGTCTGGAGCACACAGTGTCCATTTTTCCTCAAAAAAGACCTGGAATGCTGATTTATCTGACCACAATACACGTTTCCACTGTGTGATGGTCCATTCTAGATGCCTCCAAGCCCAGATACGTTGATGTCGCTTCTGGACATGGTTAACATAAGGCTTCTTTTTTACACAGTAAAGTTTTAAGTATCATAAGTGCAGTAACTCTGTATTGTAGAGCTTGATAAAGGTTTGATAAACTAATCCCTCACCCATGTGGTTATATCAGCTAGTGTTGAGTGGTGGATCTTGATGCCGTCTGAAGGATGGAAGATCACGAGCATTCAGATTAAGCTTGTATCCTTGTTCTTTACACACTAAAATTCCTCCTGTTTCCTTGAATGGTTTAATGATATTCTGCACTGTAGAGGGAGAACATGCAAATCCCTTCCAATCTTTCTTTGAGGTTCATTGTTTTTAAACTTTTTAATAATTTTCTCACACAGTTGTGGACAAACTGGATCCTCTGATCATCTTTACTCATCAGAGACTCTCAGCCTTTCCTGGATGCTGCTTTTGTACCAAACCATGATTACAATCACCTGTTTACATCACATCATTATTTAGTTTTTTCACCTCATTACTAGCCATAAATTGCCCCTGTCCTAACTTTTTCTGGAATGCGTTGCAGATCTGAAATGCAGGAATGGATGTTTATTAATAAATGAAATGAAGTTGAGCAGATAAAACATAAAATATTTCAGGTTCATCCTGTCTGACATCAAATAAAAGTCAAAGTCAATGTAAAAAATTCAGTTTTTATTTTATTAGCATTTTTCCATGCTGTCCCAACTTTTTTCTGATTTGTGGTTGTACTTTGTTTGTTTCTGTTGTTTTGGCCACTTCATAATTTTACTCCTAACCCCTCTGTTTGTGGCTTTTTAGCCACATTATTGTTTTAACTTGGTAAAGCATAATGCACGAGTTTGGTAACTTGTAGCAGGTCAATAATTTGCTATGCTCACTGCTTCCTTAATCTGTGACTCCTCTGTACGTACTATGATGAACACGTGGATTATTTGTGGTTTATGTGGGTTTGCCGAGAGACTGTGTTGACCAGGGGTGCTGTAACTGGCACGGGTGGTTTAAGATTTTGTATATACAGTGTATCACAAAAGTGAGTACACCCCTCACATTTCTGCAGATATTTAAGTATATCTTTTCATGGGACAACACTGACAAAATGACACTTTGACACAATGAAAAGTAGTCTGTGTGCAGCTTATATAACAGTGTAAATGTATTCTTCCCTCAAAATAACTCAATATACAGCCATTAATGTCTAAACCACCGGCAACAAAAGTGAGTACACCCCTTAGTGAAAGTTCCTGAAGTGTCAATATTTTGTGTGGCCACCATTATTTCCCAGAACTGCCTTAACTCTCCTGGGCATGGAGTTTACCAGAGCTTCACAGGTTGCCACTGGAATGCTTTTCCACTCCTTCATGACGACATCACGGAGCTGGCGGATATTCAAAACTTTGCGCTCATCCACCTTCCGCTTGAGGATGCCCCAAAGATGTTCTATTGGGTTTAGGTCTGGAGACATGCTTGGCCAGTCCATCACCTTTACCCTCAGCCTCTTCAATAAAGCAGTGGTTATCTTAGAGGTGTGTTTGGGGTCATTATCATGCTGGAACACTGCCCTGCGACCCAGTTTCCGGAGGGAGGGGATCATGCTCTGCTTCAGTATTTTACAGTACATATTGGAGTTCATGTGTCCCTCAATGAAATGTAACTCCCCAACACCTGCTGCACTCATGCAGCCCCAGACCATGGCATTCCCACCACCATGCTTGACTGTAGGCATGACACACTTATCTTTGTACTCCTCACCTGATTGCCGCCACACATGCTTGAGACAATCTGAACCAAACAAATTAATCTTGGTCTCATCAGACCATAGGACATGGTTCCAGTAATCCATGTCCTTTGTTGACATGTCTTCAGCAAACTGTTTGCGGGCTTTCTTGTGTAGAGACTTCAGAAGAGGCTTCCTTCTGGGGTGACAGCCATGCAGACCAATTTGATGTAGTGTGCGGCGTATGGTCTGAGCACTGACAGGCTGACCCCCCACCTTTTCAATCTCTGCAGCAATGCTGACAGCACTCCTGCGCCTATCTTTCAAAGACAGCAGTTGGATGTGACGCTGAGCACGTGCACTCAGCTTCTTTGGACGACCAACACGAGGTCTGTTCTGAGTGGACCCTGCTCTTTTAAAACGCTGGATGATCTTGGCCACTGTGCTGCAGCTCAGTTTCAGGGTGTTGGCAATCTTCTTGTAGCCTTGGCCATCTTCATGTAGCGCAACAATTCGTCTTTTAAGATCCTCAGAGAGTTCTTTGCCATGAGGTGCCATGTTGGAACTTTCAGTGACCAGTATGAGAGAGTGTGAGAGCTGTACTACTAAATTGAACACACCTGCTCCCTATGCACACCTGAGACCTAGTAACACTAACAAATCACATGACATTTTGGAGGGAAAATGACAAGCAGTGCTCAATTTGGACATTTAGGGGTGTAGTCTCTTAGGGGTGTACTCACTTTTGTTGCCGGTGGTTTAGACATTAATGGCTGTATATTGAGTTATTTTGAGGGAAGAATAAATTTACACTGTTATATAAGCTGCACACAGACTACTTTTCATTGTGTCAAAGTGTCATTTTGTCAGTGTTGTCCCATGAAAAGATATACTTAAATATCTGCAGAAATGTGAGGGGTGTACTCACTTTTGTGATACACTGTACATGTATCCATCATTTCCTTCTTTCTTCCTTGATGAATCATTTTGAACAGTCTGTAACACCCACGCTTCACATCAGAGACCAGACAGTTTCACAAGATGGATTTCAGCATGTAAACTTCCTATCAGACACTAAGCACTTCTAACTTTGGTTTATACATCTAACCTGCATACGATGACCAACTTCTGCCAAACAGTGCTCATTATCTACTTCTGTTTCTCCAACTTCCTTATCTCACGCTCCACCACCTTCTTCTCCAGCCCGTGTCCGCAAACTAGAAGCTCCAGCTTCAAACATTAATGCTTTACAACTTTCTACAGTCCTGGGATCCAAGTCTTTCCTAAACTCTCCCAGGCCTAGACTGCCACAAGCTACAAGGATTCAAAGAACAAGGATTCGCCCCGCCCGCTCCAAGCATATTAAATCTCACATAAAACACAAAACTATAAAAGCAGACCCCCATTTTTCAGACCAACGTGACAATGCATTAATGCAATGACATCTACACACAGAGAACAAATCTCCACCTGGGCAAAAGAACACCCACAGACGGCTCTAGCAATGATAACATTTCCTCTTTTTTTCTATTTTATTTCTGCATTTCTTCATTTAGCACAGTGAATTTGTCTTCTACTGCAGGTGGATCCCTGATTGCAGTTGAGGTGGGTATATTACTGCTCACGCCTCCTCCGACCCTTGTGCAGCCCCTTTGTGGAACCCTTCTTCACCCATGCACTCTGCACATGCGCCTCTCTATCTGATAATTACATTTACATTTACATTTTCAGCATTTAGTAGACGCTTTTATCCAAAGCGACTTACATTACAGTTACAGTATACAGTCTGAGCAATTGAGGGTTAAGGGCCTTGCTCAAGGGCCCAACAGCAGCAACCTGGCAGTAGTGGGGCTTGAACCAGTGACCTTCTGGTTACTAGTCCAGTACGTTAATCACTAGGCTATGGCTTGCCTGATAATCAGGGTCCTTACACAGCTTTTAAAGACCCCACTCACATAGTCCGGTCATCCCACCCTAACAGAACTATGCCTGCTAGATGGCGCCCAGCCGACTGGTGGCAACGCCAAGTTTCGAACCAAGGAGTTCAGAAGCTCGGCACTGGTATGCTAGCGGAATATCCCACTGCTCCACCTGGGCACGTAATTTCTTCTTTAACAGTATTTAACGTCTCCACCAAACTATATAGAGTCCAGTATTTTCCAGGGGCCAGAAAAATGCTACCATAGGCCATGCACTAATTAGGACTACCAAAATGGGCATACATCGTCACACAATCTACAGTATTTGGCTAACCTCCTCCATATTCAACCCAACCTCCTCCTGTATTTATCTCATCTTCTACCCCCAAGGTAAAAGAAGAAAAGGGACGACAAGCAACAAGATGGATACAATTAGAGCATGATGTCCTGGAGAAACACTATCCTAAATGGTCACTAGGAGTCAGAACGCCTTGGCAGCACATAATAATAATAGCCCACATTCATCTTACCCTTATACCCCTTTTTCATCCTTCCCATGTTCATCCCACACCCATCTACTCACAGCTCTTTACGTTCCATTTCCCAGCCCCAGCCCCTTTTCAACTGCTCTCATTCCACAGAACCTTTTTCCATCCCATTCCCCAGTGCCAATTTCATCTCATCTCACCCCACCACAACCCACAAAGCCAAAGACAGCAACCCTCAGTAAACTAATCTCCATCTACACAGCTAAAGAACGATCTGGACTGTATCTACCTCAGACAGTATGGATGATGCATAGGGTGACAATACAATAGGGGCAATTACAGGGTGAAAATTGGCTCATTAACACAAGTTTAACTCAAGTAATTCTGGTAAATCTTTAAAACACTTTTTTTATTGTAAATTATTTTCCATCTGATGACAAAATGTTAGGATTGTTCATGTAATTTCAGGTGAAAAAAGATGTAAGCAATTTAAAGAGAATCAGAAGTGCTTGTTGTGTTTTTTAGCGCAGTGGTCCCCATCCAAATGGCCACAGACCAGTACCAGTCTGTAGGTCATTTATTAGCGGGCCACGGAGAAAGAATAATAGACTAGAGAAAGGATAGAAAGACTAGTTCAGTAGAGACAGTCGGAGTCATGTACTGATCACATACTGATCCTTTAACAGAAAGAACCAAGAGAAGATCACAGGGATCTCAGATTTATCACATCCACTCACACAGTGAGTAATACAGAGGTTTCAATGTTCAGCATAAAGGAACAAGAAAGAAAATCACAGTTAACCAGCCAAACATCAAGAGTTTAAAATAAACCCAAACATCACACAATCTACAGGTCCATCAACCCACAGCCATAACTCATCACCACAGCCCACAAAGCTTTAAACAGCAAACCCTCAGTCAACTAATTTCTATCTACCACAGCAGAGAACAATCTGGACTGTATGTACCTCAGTGTGTATGATTGTACTGAATTGCATTGTGTTGTATTGTGTAGTATTGTGTAGTGTTGTGTTGTATTGTGTAGTATTGTGTAGTGTTGTGTTGTACTGTGTAGTGTTGTGTTGTATTGTGTTGCATTGTGCTGTATTGTACTGTGTAGTATTGTGTAGTGTTGTATTGTGTAGTATTGTGTTGTATAGTGTAGTATTGGGTAGTATTGTATTGTGTAGTATTGTGTAGTGTTGTGTTGTATTGTGTAGTATTGTGTAGTGTTGTGTTGTACTGTGTAGTGTTGTGTTGTATTGTGTTGCATTGTGCTGTATTGTACTGTGTAGTATTGTGTAGTGTTGTATTGTGTAGTATTGTGTTGTATAGTGTAGTATTGGGTAGTATTGTATTGTGTAGTATTGTGTAGTGTTGTGTAGTATTGTGTACTATTGTGTAGTGTTGTGCAGTGTTGTGTACTATTGTGTAGTGTTGTGTAGTGTTGTATTGTGCAGTATTGTGTTGTGTAGTATTGTGTTGATGCATTAATAAATTGTGCTGATTGTGGGTACTAAGTGAGCTAGAATGTGTGGTTGCCTTGAAGCAACACAGTGTAGCTCAGTTAGATATTATGTGCAGTACTGCAAACACACTCACTCACACACACACACACACACACACACACACACCTGGTTTTAAACAGCCTAAAGAAACACAACCAGCAATGTTTTAATACCCGGTGTGGTTGTTCTTTTTGTTTTGCTTCTTACTTTTGTTGTTATTGTTTAACTAGTTCAGAAGGTTCAGTTCCATTTTCTATGAGGGTCTTAGACAGGTTTATAGGGACCGTCTGTGTCATTGAGAGTTTCTTACCTTTCTTGGTGTGTAATGTAGAAGTTTTAGTTCGGCTTTTCAGAGGGGTCTTAGTAGAGACCATCTGTTTTTTTTTTGGGCTTGCCGTTTGCCTTGTTGCGGTGAGGTTTATTATTTTTGTTACTTTTCTTGTTGATGTGTGATGCAGAAGCTCCGGTTCCATCTTGGTTTTTCATGAAGGTCTCAGTTGTGTTTATAGGGACAGTCTGGGTTATTCGGGGTCTCTCAGTCACACCTTTTGTTTTGGTATCTACAATATAAAAGCAGATGAAGATCTGAACTGATAACATGAACAATTTCCCAATGTAAACAATTGAGCTGGTCATTTCCTTTTGCCAATATCATGTCACTGCCACACATTGGTTAGTGTTGGTGATATTTGACTTGCAGAGGTCGAAAGGTTCTTTAGAAGCAAAGCTGTTTTGCTCCATGCTCTCCTCAACAAATACTGGTGATACTCCAGACTTCACCACTAATGCTAGGCTCTCCTGTCACCAGCACTGATGCCTTACTGGTACACGTCACCAGCTTCCCTGTGGCCCATATACCAGAGAGTGGAAAAAGCCAACCTGTCACTCAATCCAATGCAGTGGGCCGAGTCTGGCCAGATAAGGTATCCATGGACCCAGAGAAGACCAGATTTGGTTTGTGAGTGGCCCACGCCCACCAACGCTCACCAGTAGAGCTCTCACCCGAAAACTTCGTTATGCTGCAGCAGCGGAAATAGCAGGTTCATCAGCTCGCTAGTGAAAATGGGAGTGGGGAGTGTATTTTTGTGTATTCATGGGTTTTTTTGTGCCTGTTGTGGTTAAAACAGAAATGAGAACTGGGCTGATGAAAACTAAAGCAACCGAGAGCAACTGGGTGCGGTATTTGTGGTTAGCTTTGTGTTGCTACATGCTAAGTGTGATGTTATTACTGTTTCCACAGCACAGATACACAACATGTGGTCTTTTGTTTAGTGGTATGAACTGCAGAACTGGTACATATTTAGCAGCAAATATTTAAAGTTCAGAGCACTGAGAGGAATTCCAGCTCTGATCTGGTCTTGTGCACTTGTCAATATTTTATTCCACTTAATATTAGCAGTGATTTGAAATATCTGGAGAACACAATCAAGTGAAGTGAAATGATTTAGTCTCTGAAAAGCAAGCAAAAGAAGAAAAATAAGAAGTATGAACTGGAATGTTAATCTACAGTGTATCACAAAAGTGAGTATACCCCTCACATTTCTGCAGATATTTAAGTATATCTTTTCATGGGACAACACTGACAAAATGACACTTTGACACAATGAAAAGTAGTCTGTGTGCAGCTTATATAACAGTGTAAATTTATTCTTCCCTCAAAATAACTCAATATACAGCCATTAATGTCTAAACCACCGGCAACAAAAGTGAGTACACCCCTAAGAGACTACACCCCTAAATGTCCAAATTGAGCACTGCTTGTCATTTTCCCTCCAAAATGTCATGTGATTTGTTAGTGTTACTAGGTCTCAGGTGTGCATAGGGAGCAGGTGTGTTCAATTTAGTAGTACAGCTCTCACACTCTCTCATACTGGTCACTGAAAGTTCCAACATGGCACCTCATGGCAAAGAACTCTCTGAGGATCTTAAAAGACGAATTGTTGCGCTACATGAAGATGGCCAAGGCTACAAGAAGATTGCCAACACCCTGAAACTGAGCTGCAGCACAGTTGCCAAGATCATCCAGCATTTTAAAAGAGCAGGGTCCACTCAGAACAGACCTCGCGTTGGTCGTCCAAAGAAGCTGCGTGCACGTGCTCAGCGTCACATCCAACTGCTGTCTTTGAAAGATAGGCGCAGGAGTGCTGTCAGCATTGCTGCAGAGATTGAAAAGGTGGGGGGTCAGCCTGTCAGTGCTCAGACCATACGCCGCACACTACATCAAATTGGTCTGCATGGCTATCACCCCAGAAGGAAGCCTCTTCTGAAGTCTCTACACAAGAAAGCCCGCAAACAGTTTGCTGAAGACATGTCAACAAAGGACATGGATTACTGGAACCATGTCCTATGGTCTGATGAGACCAAGATTAATTTGTTTGGTTCAGATGGTCTCAAGCATGTGTGGCGGCAATCAGGTGAGGAGTACAAAGATAAGTGTGTCATGCCTACAGTCAAGCATGGTGGTGGGAATGCCATGGTCTGGGGCTGCATGAGTGCAGCAGGTGTTGGGGAGTTACATTTCATTGAGGGACACATGAACTCCAATATGTACTGTGAAATACTGAAGCAGAGCATGATCCCCTCCCTCCGGAAACTGGGTCGCAGGGCAGTGTTCCAGCATGATAATGACCCCAAACACACCTCTAAGACGACCACTGCTTTATTGAAGAGGCTGAGGGTAAAGGTGATGGACTGGCCAAGCATGTCTCCAGACCTAAACCCAATAGAACATCTTTGGGGCATCCTCAAGCGGAAGGTGGAGGAGCGCAAAGTCTCGAATATCCGCCAGCTCCGTGATGTCGTCATGGAGGAGCGGAAAAGCATTCCAGTGGCAACCTGTGAAGCTCTGGTAAACTCCATGCCCAGGAGAGTTAAGGCAGTTCTGGAAAATAATGGTGGCCACACAAAATATTGACACTTCAGGAACTTTCACTAAGGGGTGTACTCACTTTTGTTGCCGGTGGTTTATACATTAATGGCTGTATATTGAGTTATTTTGAGGGAAGAATAAATTTACACTGTTATATAAGCTGCACACAGACTACTTTTCATTGTGTCAAAGTGTCATTTTGTCAGTGTTGTCCCATGAAAAGATATAGTTAAATATCTGCAGAAATGTGAGGGGTGTACTCACTTTTGTGATACACTGTATATCCCCTACATGCACTCTCTTAACCGGTGTTCCTCAGGGCTCTGTACATGGCCAACTTCTTTTCTCTATCTACACCCGCTCTCTGGGTAAGGTCACCTCCCATGACTTCTCCTACCACTCCTATGCAGATGATACTCAGTTCATTCTTTCATTTCCTCCTTCAGACACACAAGTCTCAGCTCGCTTCTCAGCATGTCTGCGAGATATCTCACAATGGATGACAGCTCATCATCTAAAACTTAATCCCAGCAAGATAGAGATGTTACTTATTCCTGGAGATCTCCAACCCAGGACCTAGTCATCTCTCTGGATGACTCCCAGATCAGACCATCTGATAATGTAAGAAGCCTTGGTGTCGTCCTGGATAACCAGCTGACCTTCTCTTCTCAAGATCGTGCTGGTTCCTTCTCTACAACATCAGGAAGATTTGGCCATTTCTCTCCATGGAAGCCACTCAGATTCTTGTACAGTCACTTGTGATCTCACGGCTGAACGACTGTAACTCCCTCCTGGCAGGAGCTCCCATGTCCACTATTAAACCCTTGCAGCTCATTCAAAATGCAGCTGCCCATCTGGTTTTTAACCAGCCCAAACACTGCCACATCACCCCACTGCTGCCACATCATCACCCCACTAACACAAAGCCACTAACAAAAAGGGGAGTCCCCAAAAAATATGCAGCCAAAATACAACTTCAAATCAAGTTGGGACAGTTTGAAAAATGCAAATAAAATAACAATGCAGTGTTTCTTACATTTACTTTGATGCTGTGTGCACTGAACCAAAGACGAAAAAGACCATCCAGACTGTTATCAGTAACACGTCCAAAAGCCAGGGTGTGTCATGGTATGGGGGAGTGTCAGTACCAGGGTCTGTCATGGTATAGGGGTGTGTCAGTACCAGGGTGTGTCATGGTATGGGGGTGTGTCAGTACCAGGGTCTGTCATGGTATGGGTGTGTGTCAGTACCAGAGTCTGTCATGGTATGGGGGTGTGTCAGTACCAGGGTGTATCATGGTATGGGGGTGTGTCAGTACCAGGGTGTATCATGGTATGGGGGTGTGTCAGTACCAGGGTCTGTCATGGTATGCGGGCGTGTCAGTACCAGGGTCTGTCATGGTATGCGGGCGTGTCAGTTCCAGGGTGTGTCATGGTATGGGGGTGTGTCAGTACCAGGATCTGTCATGGTATGGGGTGTGTCAGTACCAGGGTCTCTCATGGTATGGGGGTGTGTCAGTACCAGGGTGTATCATGGTATGGGGGGGTGTCAGTACCAGGGTCTTTCAAGGTATGGGGTGTGTCAGTACCAGAGTCTGTCATGGTATGGGGGTGTGTCAGTACCAGGGTGTGTCATGGTATGGGGGTGTGTCAGTACCAGGGTCTGTCATGGTATGGGGGTGTGTCAGTACCAGAGTCTGTCATGGTATGGGGGTGTGTCAGTACCAGGGTGTATCATGGTATGGGGGTGTGTCAGTACCAGGGTGTATCATGGTATGGGGGTGTGTCAGTACCAGGGTCTGTCATGGTATGCGGGCGTGTCAGTACCAGGGTCTGTCATGGTATGCGGGCGTGTCAGTTCCAGGGTGTGTCATGGTATGGGGGTGTGTCAGTACCAGGATCTGTCATGGTATGGGGTGTGTCAGTACCAGGGTCTCTCATGGTATGGGGGTGTGTCAGTACCAGGGTGTATCATGGTATGGGGGTGTGTCAGTGCTCTTGGTAAAGGTCATTTACACTCTGTGATGCAGCATTAATACAGAAAAGTACATTAAGATCTTAGAGCAACATGTGCTGCCTTCAAGACGCCTTTTCCAGGGACGTCCAGCATTTTTCAACAAGACGATGCAAAACCACCTGCTGCACACATTACAGAGGCGTGGCTGCGGAAGAAGAGGGTACGTGTACTGGACTGGCCTGCCTGCAGTACTGACCTGTCCCCAATAGAGAATGTGTGGAGAATTTAAAATTTATTTAAAATTTATTTAAAGTGGTGAAAAGGAACGGCAACATTACAAAGTGGTAAATGCTTTACTGTCCCAACATTTTTTGGAATGTGTTGCAGGCCTGAAATGCAGGAATGGATGTTTATTAATAAATTAAATGAAGTTGAGCAGATAAAACATGAAATATCTCAGCTTCATCCTGTCTGTGATCAAATAAAAGTCAAAGTAAATGTTAGAAACTCTGTGTTTTTATTATTTGCATTTTCCATACTGTCCCAACTTTTTTCTGATTTGGGGTTGTAGTAAAAACAAAGACATGAAAACATGCGCTGCCCGCAAGTGGACAGAAAAGAAATAGTGCATGATTGAGATTCGGATGTCACAATATAAGAGGTTACTTCAGCCTTCTGCAGCAAATCAGTCCAATAGAACAGACAGAGAACCGTCCGAACTTTCCAGGTCTGTCAAAACTGGAGCAGAACCTCTACCACATCAATCCGCAAACCAGTGCACATACCTGTAGATTCATGGGCGTATCCAGCTCCAGAAAAGGGAAGTCACACCACCCCATGGGCTATCCACTCTACCAGGCACTGGGGCGAGTTCCCAGAACACAAATGAATGCCAAAAACCCTCATCAGCAAAAAAAAACAGACTGGACAGAGTGGTCCAGCCCCAAGACCTCAGAAATATTTAAGTGTGCCAACAAAGGGGCCGACAAAGAAGCCAGAGAGACCAATTTACCAGGGTGGTTCATTTGTGACGCTTATGCCGCAACACTGGATAAGTTTCCAGAAAAAAAAAAACACAATGTATGGCTAAAAGTATTTGGACACCTATCAAACTACATCTTTTTTCTTCACTTACTAATACATGTTGACTCTCACAGTCCAGTTAGAAAAAGATTGAGAACTACCAGCTTATAACAACACACACACACACACACACACACACAGTTAGACGTTCACTCACCTTGTAATGGAGTTACAGTGAGATTCACCACTGGAGTCTTATTACAGTAATAAATCCCAGAGTCTGATAGAGTAAGATTCTTTATATGAAGTGATAAATCAGTTAATAAACTGTATCTGTCGTCTCTCTTGTGATTGGTGGTTTCTCCATCTCGACCACTGACGATCTCCACTCTTTCTCTGTCTCCACCTTTACTCCAGGAAGCGTTCACTTTAGTTTCACAGATAAGGGATATATCACCCCCCACTGTGCCACTCAGACTGAATATTCCTAATAACAGAAGGAAGGATGGGAGTCACACAACATGACAAAATCTTTATTTAATGAACTAAAGACAAATCATTATTTTTATCATCAGTAAGTAAAGAGAAATCAACAAAGAAATTACAGCTGGTCCTTCCTCTCTCTCCCCAACTTGAATTGGTGGTGCATTAGGCTTCCGCTATTTATTATTAATAGAAATCTGGAAACTTTGGAAGCCATTTGTTCAGGAGGTTGTCTTTAACAGGCCCATTTGCCATATAGCTCAGGTGGAGGGGTGTGTTCTACAGTATCATGCCCACCTGCCGCCTGTGCCACTTTCTCTTGACCAGCAGTCACCTGTGTCTCAATGAGCATTAATTCATTAAGTAGAGGCTCCTCTTGTTGTTGTCTGTTTATTTATTAGGATTTTAACATTACGTTTTACACTTTGGTTACTTTGGTAACTGTGGACAGTACTCACTCACTCACTCATTAACTGTCTTAACCGCTTATCCAATCAGGGTCAAGGGGGTGGAGGTTCTGCTGGAGGTTCTATCCCAGCTTTTCAATAAGCATAAGGCACACAGTAACACCCTGGACACGGCGCCAGTCCATCGCAGGGCAGACACACACACACACACACACATTCACCTATAGGGCAATTCAGTGTTTCCAATTAACCCGACTGCATGTTTTTGGACTGTGGGAGGAAACCGGAGCTCCCGGAGGAAACCCACGCAGACACGGGGAGAACATGCAAACTCCACAAACAAAGGACCCGGACCGCCCCGACTGGGGATCGAACCCAGGACCTTCTTGCTGTGAGGCGACGGTGCTACCCACTGAGCCACTGTGGCCAGTAGTAGCATCTAATTCATGTAAGACACAAATATCCTCTTAGCATAAGGTATGCATTGTTTAGCTCTGTTTATATGGGCACAGAGTCACATTTTAGACTCTCAAGCCAAAACTAGACCTATAAGAGAAGTAAAAGTAGTTTTTGCTGTGGACAGAGTACGGTACAGTTGGTAATGCTGTCGCCTCACAGTAAGAAGGGCCTGTGTTCTATTCCCCGACCAGTCCATTCTGTGTGGAGTTTGCATGTTCTCCCTCTTGTCTTCATGTGTTTTCCCCGGGTGCTCCGAATTCCCCCCACAAGTACCAAGACATGCAGTCAGGTTAACTGAAGCTACTAAAGCGCTGAGTGTGAGTGTGGATGTTTGTTTGGCATGTGATGGACTGGTGACCTGTCCAGGGTCTGTCACCAAATAAATCAGACCCACCACAAACAGACTGTAAATGAACGCTCCAATCAGTTCATTACATGAAAACAGTTGTAGAGACCACGGAAATATAAAGACTGACATTGAATAAATGCCAAATGCACATACCAAACTGAGCTGAGCCTAAGATCAAACCTGGGACCATGTGGCATTCCAAGCTTTTTTTTATAAACCTGAACAAACTAGGTTCCACTCAGTGATAAAGAGAATCATTAACAATACTGATGGCTGAACAACCAGATTTAATCATTAATATATTCCACCATAATGCATCAACAGAGGAACATATACACACTACATCTGGATATAATGATTCCTCAGTACTGCTGGAAGTGGGAAGATTTTATCATTTTATACCTCATATATAAATAAACATCAGTATTCATGTACTCACCACACTGAGCTGTGTGTACGGAGATCAGAAAACAGATCAGAAGCTTCATCGTCTGATGTTCACCTCAAACTGATGTTCATGTCAAACTGATGTGAGGTTTTGCAGTACAAACCAACAAGAGGAAGTTCTGCACCCAGACCGACAGACTGATTGGTAAGTTCCTGTTTCAGTTCTGTCCCTGAAACACACTTTCATACCTTCTTTTCTTTCCTCATTAAGTATTTCTATTCAGGGCCGACAGAGACTGGACTTTTCTCATGAGTATGTGATTCTAAACCCTTTACAGATGATGAACAACATATGAGAAACCTGGTGTCCATGATGGTGTCATTTCTAAACTGAGGAGCATCAACAGAAATGACTGTTTAGTAGTCCATCTGTTTCTCTACATGCCTTGTTAGCCCCCTTTCACCCTGTTCTTTAATGGTCAGGACCCCCACAGAGCAGGTATTATTTAGGTGGTGGATGATTCTCAGCACTGCAGTGACACTGACATGGTGGTGGTGTGTTAGTGTGTGTTGTGCTGGTATGAGTGGATCAGACACAGCAGTGCTGCTGAAGTTTTTAAACACCTTACTGTCACTGCTGGACTGAGAATAGTCCACCAACCAAAAATATCCAGCCAACAGCGCCCCGTGGGCAGCATCCTGTGACCACTGATGAAGGTCTAGAAGATGACCGACTCACACAGCAGCTGTGACCTTACATCTACAAGGTGGATCAACTAGGTAGGAGTGTATAATAGAGTGGACAGTGAGTGGACACTGTATTTAAAAACTCCAGTAGTTCACACCAGCACAACACACACTAACACACCACCACCACCATGTCAGTGTCACTGCAGTGCTGAGAATGATCCACCACCTGAATAATACCTGCTCTGTGGTGGTCCTGTGGGGGTCCTGACCATTGAAGAACAGCATGAAAGCAGGCTAAAAAGTATTCAGAGAGACAGATGGACTACAGTCAGTAATTGTAGAACTACAAAGTGCTTCTATATGGTAAGTGGAGCTGATAAAATGGACAGTGAGTGTAGAAACAAGGGAGTGGTTTTAATGTTATGGCTGATCAGTGTATGTGCAAGTTACCCTGTCATTGTCACCAACGTGCCCCTATACCATACCAAGCTTTTCCTGTATCTTATCGGACGTTACTCACTACAGCTGGGAGTACCCTTTATAAGCGGGCCTGGGTTTGTTTACCTGACCGTCTTCTTTTACTAGCTCTTGTGCAGGCGCTTTTTATTTTTGGTTTTCAGGGACTCAGTCAGTGAACCTGTGTTGTAGCTGTCAAAGGCATCATTCATGTTGTTACTGTAAATTTAGTATGGGTGTGGTGTTTCTGCTGCCCTGTTTGTTTTTTGGTAAGTTTTGGGTTGTCACTGTGGTGGATTGAGTAGCTGGTGGATTTATGTTTGTACATTTGTTTCCAGACTTGCTTGAAGATCACCTTCTAACTTTACAGCTGTTGGATGACCATGGACTTTTTGAGAAGGACTACCTGAACCCAGCTAGGTTTAGTGACAGTTTTGCTCTTCCTTGGTTAGGTTCACCTTTAAACGTTGCAGGTACAGGGTTAGATCTGGTGCCTCTGTCACAAGGTGCTCATGCCACAACAACCATTATTTCATATCTCAGATTAGTTGAACCTAGTCAACAACATTTCTGTATGCTGATAACATTTGGCTTTCACTTTGCTGTGTTTGAACCTGTAACAACTACAAGCCCCATCAATCCCTGCACACATTCACATTTACATTTTCAGCATTTAGCAGATGCGCTTATTCAGAGCGATCAACAACAGCAGCGTAACACAGAGGGGTAGAGTGAGGTTCAGCCCCAGAAAAACCTCCGACTGTTAGAGGAAGTGAGACGTGTTCAGGTGTTTTAGAGAAACAAAGATATCAGGTTTTTAATGCAGAAATTTCAATCAGTTTCTAATAAAAAAAAACTGTTCATCTCTAAACAGATCCATCAGCATGTTTGTTTGTTTGTTTGTTTATTAGGATGTTAACGTCATGTTTTTACATTTTGGTTACATTCATGACAGGAACGGTAGTTACTTATTACACAAGATTCATCAGTTCACATGGTTATATCAAACACAGGGTGTGTTCGAAAACCTAGTGAGCTGCCTTGCTGTCTTACTGTCTACACAGGCAGCTGCCTCAGTAGAGAGGATTCTAATAAGTCAATGACTTATAAGTCAGATTATTCGAACGCACCACTTAGACAGCGATTCCATCTGGTTTAGCATTTAGCATCTTGCTATTAAAACCAATAGATTGAGGTAGCACAGCACGCTAACATGTCAGTATAGCCTCCCTTCTTGTACCGATAACGGTTACACTTCCTGACAAGCTCGAACTTGCAAATAAAAACACTCCGTACAAGTTTATACAAGTTTGTCCGCACCGTCAGCCATGTTTATTTTTCTGTGAGAGAAGAGCACCCGACCCGCAATAAATTCTGGGATTGCCTTGATCACTAAGGTAGCGTCGGATGCTCAGCGTCGTTTCTGAGTCAAAATAACATTAAAATATTAAGATACCTCAGTAGTGAGAATATTAAGGCATCTAGGATTTCAAACATCCTCCTTCTCGGGATCGCGCATGGGATGACGTAAAATGCGTCTATGTAGAGAGAGCAGTAGCTTTTCGAACACACCCACAGTCATGGACAATTTAGTATCTCCAATTCACCTCACTTGCTTGTCTTTGGACTGTGGGAGGAAACCGGAGCCCCCAGAGGAAACCAACGCAGACACAGGGAGAACATGCAAACTCCACACGGAAAGGACCCGGACCACCCTGGGTATCGAACCCAGGACCTTCTTGCTTTAAGGCGACAGTGCCGCCCACCAACCCCCCTTCCCCCCTTCAGCGTGAGGATGATCAAATCAAGCACAGAAAACAAGAAAAAGCAAGAAGAAGAGAATCACTGATTGGAATGGAAAGAATAAGGAAGGGAAAAGAATAAAAGAAAATAAATGAGAATGATGTAGTGTAGTCCTGTAGTACACACCTACATGCTTTTTTGAAGGGTTACAGTTGATACCATCTTATCCCAAGTGCCAACAAAAAAACTAAACACCTGAGTTGGGCACCCAGGTGGTGCAGTGTGATATTCTGCTGCCACTTCAGCGCTGGGATTCTGAACTCTCACAGTGCTACTGGTTAGCCTGTAACAAACAAAATTAACCACTAGTCTGCTTGGAGGCGGGTCGTTGACATTGTGTAAGGACCCTGTTTCGTTCAGGAGGGACTGTCAGATGTTGCAGATGTTGTCAAACTATGCTACAATGGTGAGGTCATACATCATGGCAAGGTCTCTCCAAAGCAAAGATTTAAAGCAGACTGGGGTTTCAACATGTACCTGTGTTGTTGTTGTTGTTGTTTTGAGGTGATGGAGCTTGTGCCAGGGTATAAACGTCCTCATTCACCCTTTGCAGCTCACCTGATCACAGCAGAGCAATTTTACATTTTTAAAAAATACAATAAAATAGGTTTGTTGTCACATTACAACAGGATAAAGATGGTAAATGTGATAAACAAATGTGCCTACTACCATATTAATGCCGTACCAAGTAACAATAATGTATACGCATAGTTCACACAAAATAACACATATACATACAAACAGACATACACATGACATACACTGACAAGGCATAACATTATGACCACTATCAGGTGAGGTGAATAACACTGATTATCTCTTCATCACGGCACCTCTCTGTTAGTGGGGGGGATATATTAGGCAGTAAGTGAACATTTTGTCCTTCACTGTAACAAATTTCTGTAGTTTTTACAGTATTACTACTGTAGAATGATAAAATTCTTACTGTAGAACCTGTACACAGCATTTTACTGTAGATCTGCAAAGGATCATGGTCAAGATTCAGTGGTGGGTGAATTCTACAGTAAGCATATTTCTGCTGTGAATCACAATACGGTAAATTTAAGAGGGATTTTTCTTTTTCTGTCAGTTTAAACAATAATCCGTCTTTGGTAATAGTACAGTTTGCATTATATCTAACACAAATACTAGTTTTTTATCACTCAGACAGAAAGACGTCTTTATATCATCAGTAACAGGTACAGAAATTAGAATTACTTGATATTACTTGATACTCTTTTAAAACGCTATTAAGACAGAAAGCGAGCTAGCTCGCTAAACATAGAACTAATCGGCCAGTTGATAAACAACTAGCTAATGGTCTAGCCAAAAGTAATACACTAGAGAGCCAGCGTTCATAACATTACCAAAGTAAGCTATTTGTACATGATATTTTGTTATCTGGTGATATTTAGTTGATAACGCCATCAGTTGAATGAATGTAGGAGTAACAACACTGTTCGTAACATTTGTGTGTATATGTGGCTGTGCTGTAGCTCCATGTTCTATGTGGTGAAACTCATCACTCGTTTTTTTCTAGTTACCGTGAGGCATGTGTAAGTAGCCTACTGAAGTGGACCAAAGCAAAACAGAGCCCCAAAACAGGTAAGAATTTTAAACAGCACATCTTTAATAGTAGAATGTGTTTATTAATGTGATATCTCTAATGGGAGGTTAGGAATAAACAAAACTGTCATAGTCTCCAGTCTTGTATATACATTTCTACAGCAGTAACAGTAATTCCTTGTTTTATCTTTACAGTCCAGGGAAGAAAACTTTAGTCCAAGATGTGGATTCTAGCCCTTGTATTATGGTGAGAAAAAAATACATTGATTATGTTGCGGGTCATTTTTACCCGTATTGTGTAAATCCACTCAACACAGTCAAAAATGAAGTTAAACCAATAAGAACTTTATTTTAAATTATACAAACATTTAGAAGAAACGAGAAGAAGAGATATATAATTTCAACTCTATATTAAATAACTCAATTTCAATTTAAGAAGACACAAACTGAAAAGAACTGATTTAAATTTTTCCCTCTTCACGAACCCTTTTTTTGGGTTTTCAATGTTCAACATTTTCAGTGTTCCCCACATGATGGACAGAATGTGACTGTGTGCTTTCTGCAGATGTATTTCTTACACCTCACACAGCAGGTACTTGTTTTACTGTCATCTCGGGAGGGACAGACTTGACATCTTTTGCGTTTCTTTGCACCTATATCCAAAGGATCCATTGTTGGTTGGTCAGATGCCCTGCCCTGGACTTTTGCGATGACAGCTGCAGCTGCTGGGGATCGAGCTGGCCTGGCCCGGTTCTGGATCTTGGGAGTGACGAGTGCTTTGCCTAGTTTTTCCAGGAAAAGTCGACGTCGGTACAGTTTGCTGGCATTCCACTGCTGGTTGATCTCAATCCACAGCACATAGGCATTGTAAGCAGACACGTCCACAATGTTGTAGAAAACCACCAAGGGCCAACGGGCAGTCTTGCGCTGGCAGCTATATGTTGCTATGACTTTGTCAAGATTGTCAACTCCTCCTTTGGTGGAGTTGTAATCCAGGATCATTTGTGGCTTCATGTCCTCTCTCGTGCTCAGAGATTCATCTCCAGGTGGCTTTCCAGTATATACTTGCAGGTTGACAGATTTTCATCTTCCAAGGAGGGGGGGGGGACAGAAAAAATTTGGGAACCACTGAAGTAATAATTATAATAAGGTGCTCAGATGGTTCAGCAGTAAATTACACATGCCCACTATTACCTCTGTGCTCCACGGTTCTAATCCCCAGTGGAGTTATGCAGCAATTATTAATAAACATATTTAAAATGATGAATGTTTAGTGCAATAAACACAAGAATATTTACATAAATCATTATACATTTATCTGTACAGCCAGTAAAATCAGTAACATCATCTATTGGTCAACTTGACATTGTCTACACCGGTGATTGGCTCATTTACACCTCTTCTGTCTCTGTGTATCCAGCTGTCTCCTCAGACACTTACAGCTTCGTTTAGTGTTAAGATAAACCCTAATGAAAGGTGGTTTGTGTACCTGTGGTGCTTGGGCACTTAATTTTATTTTATTTCATTTCATCTTTGGGTGATTCTTCAATTGCGGGCTCTTTTGACCATCTTAACTTTTGAAAAATAAAATTAGTAATAATTAGTTTTAATTATGTCAAGATAATGCTGACATGCTTTAGAGCAAAGACTTAATGATGGCTACAATTGAATTTTAATATTTCATATTTATTTGTGAAGTGGCATAGCAAAATCTATGTGTTGGTAATGATGTGTTGCGGTAATGACAATTTTTACTTTTTTAAAGAAAAAAACTAGCTAGGCCATTGATTTGCTAAAGCTAGTCAACAGCTAGTACAAGATGCACTTTAAATACATATAAATAATGTTTACATTTCTTTTTTTCTTTTTTTTTTTGGTAAAGTACGGCCATATTGATGTAAATGGTAATGACGCTGAATAAATATACTTTATGATCAGGAGGAATACATGATTAAATTACTCACATTTCCAGACATTAAAATGTTAATCTTCTCTCATGGCTGACATGTGCTTCCTTGCAAATCTATGTTTCCATGGTTACAACATAAACAAGTGTTACCTTCAAATGATTCCCTACAGAAACCGTACACTGTTGCGGTAATGACGATAATGCCGGGGACAGTAATATATTGCTCAAAAATATGCATAGGTTGTACAAATATGTTGTAAAAATTTCTTTTTAAGCATTTTATTAGAGCAGAGAAGTTTAAAAGTCTGGGTTGGGGACAAGGCCAAAGTAGCAAAATATTGATGTTTAAATCATCATAAAAAATGAAAATCATAATTATTTTGGTATATACATTTTTTTAGTAATGCAATGAATGATCTTTTTAATACCTAAAATATTTGTTTTGTAATAAAGTATTTAAACACAAATTTATAACCTAGGGACGTAAAAGTTCCCTCAATTGAAGAATCACCCCTTTATGTTTTACCAGCACTTTATCCTGGTCAGGGTTGCTGTGGGTCCAGTTTCCCCAGCATCACACATTCCAGACAGGACGCTAATCCTTCAAAGGGCTTTGGCCGTCCTCTTCTCTTAGACATAGTCAAATATGTCTGTGTGTAGACGCCCGACTGTCCTGTAGCACTGCTGTACAGTAAATCTGACCCACCAAAGCGGTGACAATGATCATGATTGACCATAACTGAGCAGTTTTAATAACAGAAGTAGATGGAACAGTGGTCTCTCTGCCAAGATTTAGGCACCAGCAGGTGAAAAGAACTGTTTGCCGCAGTTTGTGCTAAAGCCAAAGAAATGTGGGGAAAACATGCCAAACTTCCCTCAGACAGTGACTGGTTCAAACCCACATCCCTGGGATCATGATGCTTTGCAGCACCCACACTGTCTGTTCCACTAGTATTGCAATGGAATCTATTATCTAGTCTAGTCTGCTGGAGTAAAGAATTATGGAAGTAATGTGTGCAGATTTCATCATACTGGAAGACACACTGGCAGTTAAAGAAATATACATCACTGGCCAACTGGTCTGGAAGAAGTGATGTCATCTGGATAGTTTTCTCTGATTGGACGGCTTCTATCGCTGGGGGGGGGGGGGGGGGGGCAATCAATAAACTGACTGAGCTGTAAGCAAAACGTTACAGGATTTTAATTATTAGAGGAAAATGTGACATTATGAGGTATTGGATCAATATGAGCTTCAGTCCAGCAGGGCTTCGATTCGAGTCTCTGGACCAGTTCTGGACTGATGGAACACTGGTCGTCTGAAAGATTTTCCCTTGTCTGGTGTGTTTATGATGGTGCACAAGACACCAAAATCCAAGTGTTGAGATCTGGCGTGTTTTACAGCATTTTTCATACTGGAAGAGACCACACCCATCAGGACAGCGATCCATCAGGATAACCTCGTGCTGCTGATTTGCATGGATTTGAATTTACATTTTTAGCATTTAGCAGACAAAGCAACTTACATTATAGTTACAGTATACAGTCTGAGCAATTTAGGGGTAAGGGCCTTGAACCAGCAACCTTCTGATTACTAGTCCAATACC
This sequence comes from Trichomycterus rosablanca, assembly GCF_030014385.1. Classification (NCBI taxonomy): domain Eukaryota; kingdom Metazoa; phylum Chordata; class Actinopteri; order Siluriformes; family Trichomycteridae; genus Trichomycterus; species Trichomycterus rosablanca. The sequence continues at coordinate 8,890,891 of NC_085988.1, read as the reverse complement.
TTAACTACTAGGTCACAGTGAGTCCTCTTTAGCAGGAAAAAAGGACAAATGCTTGTAGCGTAACTGTGTTACTCTAGCGGGTCAAGAGTTTAGGCTTTCGCTGTTCTCTTGGTACCTGAAAACAAAAGTCTCTGCGAGAGAACCCCTTTTTTACCGAGGTCACCGAGATCCATTCTGCGTACCGCCCTGATTCAAAGTAAGGGATTCATTCGTAGCACAAAGCATGATGGGATTTGAAACGTGTCCTGCAGTACAAGCCATCTGGATGCGCCTGTTTTTATGTTTCATTTTCCTGGATACTGTCACCCATTTGTCAGAGCCATGAGGAAGACGTTCGGGGTGCAGGTCAGGAAATGAAGTAAATGAAGGGTTCAGCCATTTCACAATGCCCCGGGTTCCTTTGCTTTCTCAATATTATTTCAATCTCTTGAAGTTTTCATGGCTGTGTTTGACTGAATGACACTATTATATAGAAGATATAAAGATTATCCATGTAAATAAACTGCTGCTTATTCTACAGGGCTGTTTTTCTTCCTCCTATCATCCGGGGTGGGGCGGGGCAGGGTGGCTGGGGCAGATCAGCCAATGGCTCTTGATTAATTTAACCACAATGTACATTTTTGGCATTTGGCAGACGCTTTTTATCCAAAAAAGACTTACAATTGTACTGTATACAAAGTGGCTCTAACAGTGGCAACCCGAGAGATGTGGGTCTTGAACCAGCAACCTTTTGATTACTAGCCCTGTACCTTAACCACTAAGCTCCCCCTGCCTATTGACACCTTAAAGCTCCACTGAAGTTTGTTGCTGATCACACACCAACTTAGATGGTGCAGAAGATTCTGTGGAATTGTTTAACACTGTGGCATTGCCCATGGCTTGGATATACCTGGCTTCCAGTTTACTGGGCCTGATTTCACTGCACCCTTTTACAAAGTATCTGGACCTGGATCTGGTCTTCTTTTGTAAGTGTTTACAGTCAAGCAGGCTTTATTTGGCCATAAACTTAACCCACTACCGATTTTCATTTGTTCATGTAAAAACACACGCTGGAACCAGAGCTGAGATCTCGAATACATCGTATCGAATCTCAGCTCTGCCTTGTCGGCCGAGGCTGAGCGGCCACATGAACAACGATTGGCCTGTAGCTCATATGGGAGGGTCTAAGCCGGATAGGGTCTCTCTGTTTCATAACTGGTGTAATTATGACCTCTGCTGGCTGATTGATGGTGCCTGCACAGAGATGGGAAAAGAGTGCTCTTAGGGTGAGTCCCTTCGTACACGCAGCTAAGCTGCACTGCACTCGTCAAGGTGTGGGTGATAAGATGCATACAGCTGCTGCCCACGTGTCGGAGGGGGCGTGGGTTAGCTTCATTCTCCTCAATCAGAGCAGGGATCGGCATTGGTGGAGGGGAAGCATGATGCAATGGGGCAATTGTATGCGCTAAAAAGGGAGAAAATTCATAAAGAAAATATTTTAAAAAGTACATTTGATTATGAATGAAGGTCTAAAGTGTCGTCAACTTCTAGACCTTCATCAGTGGTCACAGGACGCTGCCCACAGGGCAGTCTCATTTTCTTCATTCAAGCAGCTACTCAAAATACTCTTTCCACCTTCTCAGTACACTCTCCTCTTTTGTCAGCACATTTCCATCTGTATCCTGTATCATTCTAACCTGCTGTATATCCATATAAGATCTGTTGCTCTGTCTGGCCAATCGGTACAAGTTCTGCAGGACTGAGAAAGACACACACACACACACACCATGCTTCACATGCGGACTATGCAGCATTTGCACAAATACAATATTTCATATTTATGAATGCACATGTACATTGAGTGTAAATTTCTTACTTTTTTAATCTTTAAGACTGTAAATATTTTTTGTGATTGTTTGTTACTGCTACTATTTTCTTTACTGCTGCTATTACCTCTATTGGAGAGATGCCATACAAAAAGTAATTGTACCTGTGTATAGTGACAATAAAGATTCTCTTCTATTCTACTTAGCTGTTTGTATATGTAAAACGATTTAGTTGCTTTCCCGTTGTCAGTTCAGTTCTAATTATGTGTTCTTTATTCCATGTGTTTGTAGCTATAGAAAAGATCTGTGTGATCTATAGTTTGTTCACTGGGATCTTATCCAACAGGGTTTGATCAATCACAAAGGCAAAACTGTGATATATTGGATGAAGGCAGAGAGAGAATCTGTTTAACTATGCACAATTCCTCTCAACACACACATACACACACAGTCATGCTAATTAAATCTATCATCGTTATCTTATATAGTCATTAAGTATTTACTGCCACCTTCTGACCGTTAACTAACTTACAGTTAGATATCACCAAATACAATTCTAATATACTACACAAACATTATAAGATATTCCTCATAGAGGGTTTAGCATATTATTTACTACCAAATGTTTTGTATACTGGCTAGAGCTGGGCGGTTCCTGAATCCCCCGGGTTAATGATTTGAATCTTTGTACTGAATCAAGAAGCATGAGTCCGAGATCTCTATTAACCCGGATCCTATGAGTCCTCTGATATTTTCTTGTAAGCAAAACAACAACAAAATATAATTCTATTATTATTAAAATGCTAATGCTTACAGGCTACTTTGGTACTGTACCACTTAAGGAGTATCATAGTCCTTTCCACCATGGTAATTTATTGACTGTTTTGGTGCCACTGTGGCTGCCTGATTGGGTCAAGTTACCATGGCAATTTGTTGTTGACCATCATTTCTTGAACCCCTGACCTATTAATTTACCCATCTGATTGGTAGGTGAGTCAACTTGGGAAGGGTAATGTGCAATTTTCAGGCAAATTCACTGTTTACAAGGGTTACGTGCAAATTTCCTCCAGCTTGCTACTGAACAGAAAGTCTATTTTTTGTGTGTTATTGTTATTGTCATTGTAAATTCTGTAAATTCTGATATTTTGTAATTTCTAATTTTTCTTTCCTTAAATATTGTTCATAACACTTGAGAGTTATACCTGGTATAATGACAATGAAGATATTCTGATTCTGAAATGGTCTGTAAGATTGAGGGTGTGCCCCAGGAGTGGTTTTTACTATTTTACCAACGTTATTGGTGGCACAAATCGTGCATTTCTCATCATTTCTGGGCAAAATTAGTGAAACCTTTTGTAAACCACTGTTGTGCAATAGAAGATAGCATCTCCTCTTTGGACACATAGTGTAATTCATGTGCCAACTCAGCATAATAAGGAAAAAGATGTTTGGGGAGACGAGGCTTACAGTTTGGTCCCACCCAAACCTCGTCACGTATGGAGCAGCCTGCTTTCCTCCACACAGCCTTTTCTCCTGCCTAAGTGAAGGATTGGATGGCTGTTAGGTGAACTGAAACAGAAATGTCATTTTTTGCACAACATAAAATCTTTATCTACTGGCCGTTGGCTGCTGCCTTTTCAGTCATGTTTGTTCTATCGTTGCCCTCAGTCATTTTTTTTTCCTTTCAGCTGGCTCAGCTTACCAACACACTGGGAGACCTGCTACTACAAGTTCTAATTTACCTGAAAAATAATAATATAATAAAAATAATAAAATAACTCCATGACCCTGGAGTAACAACAACATCATATGTACATCCTCCTTTTTCATTCACCATCTGGATGAATGGTCTGTTTGGATCTGGGATTCCCAGTGTTGGTGTTGTCTGCAGAGCTCTTTCTGATGTTTCAAAGGCCTTGTCTGCTTTAGTGTTCCAACTAAGTGCACTTTGGGCCTGCAGGCCCTTCCTATCAGCAATTCTGCTTAAAGGAGCCTTAAGAACTTTATATTTAAGGATGAACGTTGCTTTTTTTTGGCTTGGGAATCAGTTCTTTTCTACTGTTTTCTAATATTTTACCTTCATCAGAAACCAGTTGACCTAAGAATTTAACTTCAAGTTGTACAAATTGTCTTTTTAAAACTTTCACTATTCTGTCACTCTTATGTTGCTCCTACAAACAAAATCATCCACCAAGACCTTTGAGACACTAACAACCATGTCCTTTGTACACATCTGGACACAACTCAACTTTCCTCTCCACATGAGAGACCCAGTTCAACTTCATACAGTAATCAGACGTTCGTTTATTCTCAATCAGTATTCACAATGTCTGTTCAACAACAGGTCCAGCATTCAAGAACCCAAATCACTCCATTTACATTTTCAGCATTTAGCAGACGCTCTTATCCAGAGCGGACCCAAGTCCTTCCACTCATCATCATTCATTTCTATCTTATTGTTAGCATGTTCAGTGTGTGATTTATCTTTGTTGTTTGTGCTATAAAAATGTGTGCTGGTTAACAATTGTAATTGGTGGTGACCACCTGGTCACCCTAAACACACTGTTCACTAGTTTTGTGCTTGTCTCTTGTTTTCAAAGACACAAATCAACTGTCCCTTCAATACCAATCACCTGTACTGATTACAGCTCTTACCTTAAGGCAAGATGCCTTTATAGGAGGAGTTGAAGATCTGCGTTAGTGGTTGATCCCGCTTCTTCTAGGTCTGTGTGTTTTTTTGAGACGAGTAAGAAACTCACACTAAGTCAGAAGTTTTCTTTTATCGCATCTAAGAGGCAATCTCTCATTCGCTTTATTTTCTCAAGTAATACAATAAACAGTTACAAATAAAACACTGATTACAACCATTCTTGAAAATAAAACTTAAAGTCTCCTCTGAGAATTTTACTCTATTACACACTCTGTTGCTAAGAAATAGGCTAACAATATCTATGTCCCTATAAGCAATATATCTCAAGCAATGAACATATAATGGTCAATAATTCTATGCTCTTAGCAATCAAAGAAATTAAAGACAAAGTATACTCCTGAACATTCCTTTTTATAGCCTCATAGGCGGGGTAAGCATTGAGTTAATAATACATTGTGGTTTTGAAGCTAAAACATGCGAATATATTTGAACGTTGTACACTCATTAATTATGCACCATAACAGTGTGGTTTGAACTTTTTACAAACCACTTCCTTTACCAGTCACATCCTCATTGTTGGTAACCCATGAGACAGATCATCTCCATAACACACGTATGGGCTCTGTGAGGGGGATTTATTAGTTGCATGAAGCATCCATCATCACCTTGCCTCAATACTTTAGGTTATTTGCTGTAGGCGTCTCATCTGCAGCGTATTCGCCAGACTAGAGCCGAAGCCTTGTCTTGTGGTTTGTTGTATTCTCTGTCAGGTGTCAGTCAGCTGCCTTTTAGATTCATGATTTCAAAGTTCAGCTGAGCGGTCAGGTCACATCCTCTCCTCTGCGTCTGACCCCTCTCTGCCCTGTCTGCAGTCTTTACACTGTTTCATTACTGTTTACATTTCCTGAACTGTCAGTTCTCTTTCATTTAATTACAATTTTAGTTTTTTAGTCCCGGACCAAAATTATATTTTTGGCCTCTCCACCACCCCCCCTTTTACAGGGGTCACCACAATTAGATCATCTGAATTATTATTTTTTTTAATTAGTGATCAGATGCTGGTTTAAGCCTCACTGCTGCAAAGTTGCCACTGTTGGGCCCCTGAGCAATGACACTGTCTGTTCTTTTTTTTTTTTATCAGTAATCAGAAGGTTGCTGGTTTAAGCCTCACTGCTGCAAAGTTGCCACTGTTGGGCCCCTGAGCATTGACTTAAACACAGTCTGTTCTTTTGTTTTTATTAGTAATCGGAAGGTTGCTGATTCAAGTCCCACTGCTGCAAAGTTGCCACTGTTTGGCCCCTGAGCAATGAAGATTGTCTGTTTTCATTTCATTTCTTTTTCTTTTTTTTTCAGAAGTTTGATCTGATCACAATTTTTAGTTTTAAATTCTTTGTTCCGACATAATATGTAAATATTTATTTATATTTATAATTATTTTTTTTTATGATTTTCAAGGTGTCTCTCCACAGCTACACTGTATAACGCAGTGCATTGTTGACCATGTTCAAGGCCCGGAAAAAGCCACCAATGATGGTAGCAACCGTGGGAACTCGTCCCCAGCTCCCCTCCCCAGTACCGGTGCCCTGACCACCAGTAGATGATGGAGGAGCAGCTGAAGTGTCCTGTTCTCTGCTGGTGCTTTCTTGCTCCGGGTTGGTTGGCTCCGCTACATCTCGGGCGCGCTTCTGTGCTTCTTTCCACTTCTGAAACAGCAGATAACCGGCGGCGGCGGTGGCAACGGCTGTAATACCGAGCTCAACGGTTACAGAGAGCATGCTGCCCTCGCACGCAAAATCGATAATCGGCATAGCCTATTGGAAAAACTCAAGAGAATCAATCACTGCCTGTGAAATACAAAAGAATCACTGCCTGTGAAATACAAGATAATCAATCACTGCCTGTGAAATACAAGAGAGTCAATCACTGCCTGTGAAATACAAGAGAGTCAATCACTGCCTGTGAAATACAAGAGAGTCAATCACTGCCTGTGAAATACAAGAGAGTCAATCACTGCTTGTGTCTCCTCTGAGTGTCTTTAAGCGACTGGTGGAGAATCGCTCCCTCTGTCCTATTTATACTCTAGCCAGGGGAATCCTCACTACGTCATAAAGCCTCCACCTGCCTGACGTCACCCCGCTGGCCTGACGTCATCCTAATTCAGTGACGAAGCCCTTGTTGTAATTTGCCTTTAAGACGTTAAAGGGTTAAACACAGAGTCTGGAGTTCCGCCTGATGCCGTATACGCATGCGTGGTTTCAGTGTGAGGATGCAATAAAACAAAGCTCTACTGACCAGTTCATCTCCTGTATTTCTGCCCAATAATACATTACCCCTGCACTGGTATCAGTGTCGCGGAGTGTCCGGAGCCCCTAGGCGCTAAAGAAAGTACTTACAGAGGAAGAAAAGAGAAGCTCTTTGCTCCCCTCGGCTCTAAAATGAACAAGAACTGACTGATATCTGTAGGTTTTCTTATCGTCATCATGTCCCTTAGTGCTAAATAAGACTTCGACTTTATTCTCATTCATTATACACAAGTGTACAGCAGAAGCAGATGTGGTTTCAGGGAGCTCACATGGAGATTAAAAGTAGATAAAGAAAGCTTTCATACATGGTAGCACAGAATTTAGGATATAAAAATGTAAAACGAACATGTACAGAACATATAAATGTATTTGAATATAAAAGTATAAATAATAAAGACAAGTACCATTTAAAATGTCTACTTTCTAGTAATGTAAATAATTCTAGTTTATTTTGTTTATAAGTTCTCTTAAAAACACAAAATACTGTAGCTCTGCTAAATTCCCACAGAATTAAAGTGTTTATATTTTCTATTATTATTCAGCTGCATTCGTATTAATATTGACAGTTTATTTATTTATTCTGTCCGTTTTACTTCAAATAAATGAGCATAAAAAATTCAGAAAAAGTTAAACGTTTAATCATGTTTTTGGTATCAGTGCAAAGTGAAAGCGCACCGCGACCCAGATCAGCAGCATAAAACCAAACCCACACCTACACCTGCTTACTCTTCTTCAGATTCACCTGGTAAAGTTAGTTTTAGATCGGATATTCCAGTTTCTTTCGTCTCGTTCTCGACTAATAAACATTCAAAAACACATAAAACTGCAGGATCAGATCCTGATGTAAACACTTTTATACACAACATCATTATAATCGATTTCAGCCTCATTATGTTTTATTTACTTCAAAATATCTCATTTTACCCTAATTTAACCAGGTCCATCAAACTTAATGAAATGATGTAAATTGTCACAAACACGTGGTTTTTGAGTAAAAACAAATTTACAATACTTAATCATGTTAATTATGCTTCAGTATAAATTTAGTTAAACTTAATTTATTTAAGTTAAAACAACTCATTTTTATGCATCAGGTTACGTTTACTTTTGTTTATTAGTTTATTAGCAACTTCAGCTTAATTATATTACAATGTATTTGTAGTGCATCATTATCTCAAATCAAACATCACAAATTTACCTGACAATTTATTTAAACAAAGTAAATTCATTAAGTAACACCAAATGCTCACATTTATAAGCATTATCTCAAGATTATACTAACACATAATAATAATAATAATGTTATATATATATATATATATATATATATATATATATATATATATATATATATATATATATATATATGTATATATATATATACAGTACCAGTCAAAAGTTTGGACACACTTTCTCATTCCTGTGGTTTCTCTTGATTTTTTATGTAATTTTCTACATTGTAGATTAATACTGAAGACGTCCAAACTATGAAGGAACACATATGGAATTATGTAGTGAACAAAAAAAAATGTTAAACAAACCAGAGTAGCCATATTTTGCTGTGATGACAGCTTTGCACACTTTTTGGCATTTTTTCAACCAGCTTTATTAGGTATTCACCTGGAATGGTTTTCAATTAACGTTTGTGCCTTGTCAAGAGTCAATTTCTGGAATTTGTTGCTTTTTTAATGTGTTTGAGAGCATTAGTTGTGTTGTGCAGAGGTAGAGTTGGTAAAATATAAAACATATTCTGGTTTGTTTAACATTTTTTTTTTTTGTTCACTGCATAATTCCATATGTGTTCCTTCATAGTTTGGATGTCTTCAGTATTAATCTACAATGTAGAAAATAAAAAAAATAAAATAAAAAAAAAAACATTGAATAGAAGGTGTGTCCAAACTTTTGACTGGTACTGTGTGTGTGTATCTATCTATCTATCTATCTATCTATCTATCTATCTATCTATCTATCTATCTATCTATCTATCTATCTATCTATCTATATATATATATATATACTGTATATATATATATATATATATATATATATATATATATATAAAATATTCATTATCATTATTATCATTTTTGTTATTGTAATTCTGTTCATTTTTTGTAAATGCAAATTTCTGGTATTTTGTAAATTCTAGTTTTTTTTTTTTATTATAAATGTATTGTTTATAACACTAGAGAGTATTGCACCCTAATTTCGTTATACCTGGTATAGAGACGATAACGATATTCTGATTCTGATGAAGTGTATTTCGTTTAGAAAGGGACTTATTGGTACACTGCCCTAGTGAAAAAATGCACTTAAGTGTATTTAAAATATACTGAGATTTCTCTCTATAAATAACCTAGCATACAGAAAGTCTGGACTTTTATCAAACATGGTCAAATATATTCATGTTATACTTTAATCAAATTATTGCAGGTACACTTCTATCATACTTTTCACTTCATTTATTATGCTTCTTATATATTTGTTTTCAAATGAGCTCTAAATTCGATGTCTAAAGCCAAATAAAACAGATTGTGTATTTATACAGATTTTGAGAGTCAGCAACAACAACATATTTGTAAAACTGCTGATGGTTCTGTAGATCACATTCAGATAAAAGTGGGTTTTGATTGATTAGCTTTATTCTTGGTCTGGATGCTACACTTATAAAATATATTTATCCTTTCTGTGACAAAATGTTCCCAAATGATTGTTTTTAGTGAATAAACCTTAAAATTAAAGCGTGTAGTTTTGTAAAGTGTGTGATTGTATCAGCAACAACAAAAAGCTCTGCTTCTATGATGTACTTAGCAACTTACTTGAAATTTGACTTAGCATTAAATATAATCAGTTCAATTCTGAAACCTTTTTTCAATAAATAATTACTTTCAATTTTTACTTACATGTATATTTTGATATTTGAAGTCTTATTTTTCAGTTTCTTTTTAGATTTATTGTACCGGTGTTGTTGTTTTGGGGGGTTGGAGGTTGTGCCAGGGTATGAACGTCCTCATTCACCCCCGATTACATTTACAGAACAATGTAAGTGTTATTTAGAATCAGAGACATTATGTGATTTTACTCTCAGGTGCTGTGATAGAGCTCTCAGTAATAGTGATGTTAAACAGAGTTCCCTCAGTGTTTTACAGCAGTCAACAAAAATCTGATGTCTAATATCTAGTGCAAAATGGAACAGTAGATAAAATTCAAATAAAAGAGAGTAGTGATTTATAAGCTGTGTTTTACAGGAATACACAACCCCAAATTAGGAAAAGCTGGAACAGCATAGAAAATACAAACAATAATAAAAACACAGTGTCTTACATTTACTTTGACTTTTATTTGATGTCAGACGGGATGAAGCTGATATATTTCATGTTTTATCTGCTCAACTTCATTTCATTTATTAATAAACATCCATTCCTGTATTTCAGGCCTGCAACACATTCCAAAAAAGGTTGGGACAGCTGCTTTTGTACCAAACCATGATTACAATCACCTGTTTATAATCACATCATTATTTAGTTTTTTCACCTCATTACTAGCCCTAAATTGCCTCCATCCCAGTTTTTGGAATGGATGTTTATTAATAAATAAAATGAGGGACAAAGGCTAAACAGGACCAGACAGGGTAAACAGGCTAAACAGACTAAAATACAAGCCAAACCGACAGAGTTACAGGAAATAGTCTCCAATGACCCCTCTTAAATACCCTCAGATGAGGGACAGCTGGAGCCAATTAGCAAAGAGAAACCCAATTATCAAAGAGGGGGCAGAGTGAGAGAGGGGTGTGGCACATAGACGCTTCAGCAGGAGCACACAGAGGCTGAAATTATGACAGTGTCTTCAGCACTGAGTTTGATGGATATCAGCTGGTGTCACATTGTCTGGTTGTATTGTGTAATACACCTCCACCTGAAGTACAGAGAAGAACATTTTTTTTTATTGTTATTATTAATAATATTAATGTTTTTATGAATGTTATTATTATTATTATTGCTGTTATTATTATTTTTATTAATACTGTTATTACTATTTATATTAGTAGTAGTAATTAAAATAATAATCATAGTACTACAACTAATATTTTTATTATTACTTTTTTATTATTACCTCTTTTTTACTTCTTCTTCTTAGTATTACTGTTATATTATCATTGTTAATATTTTATTATTATTATTATTATTATTATTACTGTTATAGTTATTTTTATTATTACTATTATTATTATTAGTAGTAATAATACTACTACAACTGCTACTACTAATATTTTAATTATTACTTATTTTTATTATTATTACCTCTTTTATTACTGTTATAATTATTTTTATTATTACTTTTATTATTAGTAGTAGTAGTAGTAGTAATAGTACTACAACTGGTACTACTAATATTTTAATTATTACTTTTTTATTATTATTTTTATTACCTTTTCTTCTACTTCTTCTTCTTAGTATTACTGTTATATTATCATTATTATTATTTTATTATTATTATTATTATTATTACTGTTATTATTATTTTTATTGTTTATAATAATACTACTACAGCTGCTACTACTAATATTTTAATTATTACTTATTTTTTATTATTACCTTTTTTTCTTCTTGTACTTTTTCGTATTACTGTTATATTATTATTGTTAATATTTTATTATTATTATTACTTTTATTAGTAGTAGTAATAATAATAATAATAATAATATAATAATACAACTGCTACTACTAATATTTTTATTACTTATTTAGTATTAGTAGTAGTAGTAGTAGTAGTAATAATAGTAATAATAATAATAATAATAATAATAATAATAATAATAATAATAATAGTACTACAACTGCTACTACTAATATTTTTATTACTTATTTTTTATTATTACTTATTTTTCTTCTACTACTTCTTCTCATTACTATTATTATTATTATTAGTAGTAGTAGTAGTAGTATTAGTACTGTTATTACTATTCTTATTAGCAATATTACTATTATTGCTACTACTAATATTTTAATTATTACTTATTTTATTATTACTGGTTTCTAACACTTGGATGTATCTCCAATCTCAAATCTTACTTCTAAAATATAAGGACGTCCTGATATGTCACCTGTTCAGACTTCCACTAGCAACTAAAACATATATACACTGTATGGCCAAAAGTGTTTGGACACCTGACCAAGAGCTTGTTGGACATCATTGAGTGACCTCTGTGTGATCTTTTCAGCCAGAACTACAGCCTCTAATGAGAAAGCTTTTCATAAGGACTTTGAAGTATGTCTATGGGAATTTGTACCCATCCTTTCAAAAGATTCCCTAAACTGTTGCTGCAAAGTTGGAATCATGTCATTTTGTTTGAATAACTGATTTATTACACCTGTCAGTAACTGTTGTGGTTGAAACACATGAATTAAAAAATGAGAAGGGGCGTCCCAATACTTTTGTCCATATAATGCAGAAGTTTGAAGTTTAGTAGAAGTAAAAAATGTAATTGAATGTAAGAGGATTGAATTTACCCAGTCTTTAGGTGGTTGTGTGTTTGGTATTGATGAGGAAACTTCAGTCTGGTTCTTCTGAGCTAAAATAAATGATAGAACAACAACACAGTGAGTCCTGGAACCTCAGTGATTCTTGCAGATGCTTAAAAACACATACACGTCAATAGTTTATTGGTTTTTTTTATATTGTAGGTTAAAATATACACACATCAGCTTAACTCGATTTCAATAATGAGCTTTGGGCTACAATCGTGCTGGTTCCACGCTAAGACCAGCCAATAAAGAAAGCCAATTTATGTCGACCTGTCAAAACGTTAAGCACTGATTATTTCAGGCGTGTTTTTTTTTTTTTTTTTTTTTTTGGGCTGTAGGTTCTAGTACAGAAAGTTATTTACTGCTTGATAACTTATTATTATTGTTGCTATTATTATTAATATTATTATTATTACTATTACTACTCATATTCATACTACTACTAATACTACTACTAATAATAAACAACCCCAAATAATTCCAAGTTGGGGCATTATGGAAAATCCTGAAAAATGCACAAATGGATGTTTATTAAGAAATAAAATGAAGTTGACCAGACATGGCCGCTCACTTTTAGTTGGGAGACACCTCCACAGAGCGATGAAGATGATTATGATGAGCACGACTCCAGCCAAAACACATACAAGAGTCACAATAATAACTGAAATGAAAATCAATGATCACACATTAAGATTCTAGAACACACTGTGTACAAGAACACAAGTGTTACAGGCCTGAAATGCAGCAATGGGTAAAAGTTGCCCAGACAAATTATGAAATATTGATTGATTGATTGAATGATTACTTTATTGATCCCTGAAGGGAAATTGCAGTGTCACAGCAGCAATTACAATTATTACAAACATCACACAACGACATTTCAATGAGGTAAAGGGGGCGGCACGGTGGCTAAGTGGGTAGCACTGTCGCCTCACAGCAAGAAGGTCCTGGGTTCGATCCCCAGGCGGGGAGGTCCGGGTCCTTTCTGTGTGGAGTTTGCATGTTCTCCCCGTGTGTGCGTGGGTTTCCACCAGGTGCTCCGGTTTCCTCCCACAGTCCAAAGACATGGAAGTGAGGTGAATTGGAGACACTAAATTGTCCATGACTGTGTGTGATATAACCTTGTGAACTGATGAATCTTGTGTAATGAGTAACTACGTCATGAATGTAACCAAAGTGTAAAACATGACGTTAAAATCCTAATAAATAAACAAACAATGAGGTAAAGAAAAGAATAAAAATTTAAGACAGAAATGTAATACAAGTAAGATATAAAATGTAATTTATAATATAATAGTATAAAAAGTAAGAATATAAATATCTTGGGTTTTATCCTGTGTTTTTTCTTTTCTCTTTTTTTCTTATTGCATTTTATTTGCATTTTCCATTCTGTTCTAACTGTTTCTGACTTGTATTGTAGAGCAAACAGATGATGCTCACTGTATTCATGATCTCCACTAATGTTTTATTCACATTAAATTCTACAGATCACATAGCATATGAGCTTCATAAACCATTCATAAGTCACAATTCTGTTTTATTAATATTGTTCTTATTAAATACTGTAGTGGGATTTACTCCTTACCTGTCAGTGTGTTTTTGGATTTTTTGTTGTCTAAAAGCTTCTAGAGGCACCATAAAATAATAATGAATTTACTTACATTAAATAAATATCAATCATTTAGAAGAAACTAGGAGACAAATATGAAGACAGAGCATCAGGTTTGTGAGCTGTGTTTATAATATTATTATATTTATCCTTATAATTGATATAAATGTATTTATTTTATAAGCTCACACAAATTTAGTTTAAAAAAACTCTTAACCGCGCTTCACATCTAGATACAATGAAACTGTTTTCTACAGTCAGTTATAATTTCTTTTAAAAAGCATGTATTTATGTTACCTGTTGTTGGTGTTGTTGTTGGTGTTGTTGTTGGTGGTGTTGTCGTTGTTGGTGTTGTGGGTGGAGTCTTATCTAAAACAGGAAAGAATAAAGTGTTGAGCTGTTATAAGGAAATAATGAACAGTTGGTAGGTTTGATGTGGCTCAGTTAAATCTGGAGTAATCGTTATTTCATCACCACGTCTGTTATCTCTTCATTCTCATGAACCTTTTTTTCGACTGACAAAAGTACAGAAACATTATCAAAGTTCAGACTACACTGTATTTAGTGAAATAAATGAGTTGGGACAGAAGCACGTAAGACTGTGAGAATGTGTTGGAAAACCTAGTGAGCTGCCTTGCTGTCTTACTGTCTACACAGACATCTACAAAATCAATAATCATTTATTTACATTTGAAAATAACTCTTTGGTTCTCTGCACCGTCCACCATATTTTTTTTTTCCTGTGAGAAAAGTTGTGTTGCAATGAATGCTGGGATTGCTTTCGCCGCTAAGGCAAAATATCGTTAAAATTTTGAGATACCTTACTGGTGAGGATGTTAGGGAAGCTAGGATTTTGAACAGTCTCCTTCTTGGGAGCACAGACAGGATGATGTAAAATGCATCTATGTAGAGAGATCACTAGGTTTTCAAACACACCCAATGTGTTGCATCAGTTTCTATTAATCACCTGCCATATACACCAGCAGGGGGCACAAATTACATTATTATGCCCAGCTGCCATGCCATTATGAGCGGGTAATGGGCATGAATGCGCAGGTGACTGAAAATGCTGCAGCCAGAGGTGATCCTTAAATCCCGGCTTCATCAGACTGATCTGGGTAACTCATCTTATTACCAACTAATATTTATTACGCCTGTATGCGGGATGTTTTTCTGACCAGTTTCATAAAAATATTAAATATAAGATTTTAGAAAACATAATTACATCGATTAGGCATAACATTTTGACCACCTCACTTTTTGCAGCCCCATACACAACAAACTGAGCTGCTCTATGTAGTATTGTTACTTCTTACTATAGACCACTGGGCCCAACATACCATAAAACTGGGACGAGTTTCCAGAACACAAAAGAATGTTGACAACCCTCATTAGTGGAAAACCAGACTGGACAGAGCGGTTCAGCCCCACGACTTCAGAGAAATGCAAGTGAGCCAACAAAGGAGCTGGCAAAGAAGCCAGAGAGAAGCCGTGATATATAGAAAACCCTCCACCTGAATCGACTCCTTCTCCAGCCGACTGCCACCACAACTAACTGGTGCAGCCCACACAAAACATGGATTTACGGGTGGGGTTCACCACAGAAATGGGATGTCATGCCACATTTGAGGCAATTCACCAGGGTGGTTCATTTGTAAGGGCCAAAACTACACAACACTGGGTTCACTATATGGTCAAATGTGTTTGGACACCTATTAAACTACAAACTTTCTTCACTTACTAATACATGTTGACTCTCACAGTCCAGTTAGAAAAAGAGAACTACCAGCTTATAACAACACACACACACACACACACACAGAGAGAGAGAGATAGAGAGAGAGAGAGAGAGAGAGAGAGAGAGAGTTAGATGTTCACCCACCTTGTAATGGAGTAACAGTGAGATTCACCACTGAATCAGCATTACATGAATAAATCCCAGAGTCTGATAGAGTAAGATTCTTTATGTGAAGTGTGAAATCAGGTAATAAACTGTATCTGTCAGAAATTTCTCGACCATTAATTTTTCGACCAATGAGTATCAGCATTCTTCCTCTGGCTTCACCTTTACTCCAGTACTTGTTCCCTCTAGTTTCACAGGTGAGAGATATATCACCCCCCACTGTTCCTCTCTGGTTGTGTATTCCTAATAACAGAAGAAAGTATGAAAGTCACACAACATGACAAAATCAACTTTATTTAGTGAATTAAAGACAAATTATTATTTTTATCATCAGTAAGTGAAGAGAAATCCACAAGGGAAAATGACAGCTGGTCCGTCTCCTCTCTCCCCACCTTAAATTGGTGGTGCATTAGGCTTCTGATATTTAATATTAATATAAATCTTGAAACTTTGGAAGCCATTTTTTCAGGGGGTTGTCTGTAACAGGCCCATTTGCCATATAGCTCAGGTGGGGAAGGGGGGGGGGGGGGGGGGGGGGGGGGGGGGTTCTACAGTATCATGCCCACCTGCCGAGTCAATGTATGTTTTGGCCAGCAAAAGGGGCATGAAAGTGCAGATGATCCTTTCTTGAGCAAGGCCCTCAGATTGTATAATGTAATAGTACTGTAAGTCGCTTTGGATAAAGGCATATACTAAATGCTGAAAATGTAAATGTAACCTGCTTTGTCAATCTTTTCTAAAACCATGAGGCGACTGGGGTGTGCATATCACCAATCTTTATCTTTCTTCTGTGTGATGACACTATGGAACTACAGTTGATGGGTTGCCTCTACAGGCGGCATGACAGTTCTCATGAATACGCCCAACAAATGGATTCTTGCTAGATGCAGGTTGCATTAGTTTGGTGGAGTAGGTGCCACTCTTTTTTTAATAGTCGAACCTGGTTTGCACTGAGTTCCCTCTTTTTTTTCCCATTCTTTAAGAATTTGCATCATAGCCACTAAAATACGCTAGCAAACCAGAGCTGGGATCTCTAATATGTTGTATTGAATCTCAGCTCTACCATCCGGCGGCTTGGTTCCACTCAGCGATAAAGTGAATCGTTTACAATACTGATGACCAGGGGCGATTTAATGTACGGGCCCAGGGGCCCCGGATTGGCTATTTTTTTTTTTATTTTGTTAGTTATTTTGGTTAATAAGAATGGGGAAGCTTACAAACCAATGATTTTGTAAATCATTTACGCGTTATTCATATTTCTGACAGTTGATTGGCCAGATAAACGAGCTGCTGTAATTCTGATTGGTGGTTTCAGTTAAGCAACATGAACGTTAGAGCTAGTATGTGAGTGACATTCAGCTCAGCCAATCAGAACGCAGCACCAGGTTTATACATGTGCGTTTGGACGTTTTGCAGTTAGTTTTGTATATGAGTCTCGCTTTGTGGTCCCAGCATTGAAGTTCGGGTTCTGGAACAAGACGGTGTAAAGTGCTGTAATGCTCATTAAAGTCCTGACTAAACAGTTAAAGTGACTCGACCCTGTCGTGTGTCTTTATTCCCACACCTCAACCACCGCACGGAGCAAAAGACCCGTAACATCCCCACCGGACAGCGGCTAGGTGAGCCGACCCTCTACGGTAGCAAGTTACTAATGCTAAGTGCCGCAACTAAAAGACAATAAAATATCAGAATACATGTAATCACACTACAAAGTGAGTGCACAGCAAATGATTTTGGGAATATTTGTAACCTGCTTAACGTTACTAGACTATATATATATATATATATATATACAGTGTATCACAAAAGTGAGTACACCCCTCACATTTCTGCAGATATTTTATTATATCTTTTCATGGGACAACACTATAGAAATAAAACTTGGATATAACTTAGAGTAGTCAGTGTACAGCTTGTATAGCAGTGTAGATTTACTGTCTTCTGAAAATAACTCAACACACAGCCATTAATGTCTAAATAGCTGGCAACATAAGTGAGTACACCCCACAGTGAACATGTCCAAATTGTGCCCAAAGTGTCAATATTTTGTGTGACCACCATTATTATCCAGCACTGCCTTAACCCTCCTGGGCATGGAATTCACCAGAGCTGCACAGGTCGCTACTGGAATCCTCTTCACTCCTCCATGATGACATCACGGAGCTGGTGGATGTTAGACACCTTGAACTCCTCCACCTTCCACTTGAGGATGCGCCACAGGTGCTCAATTGGGTTTAGTCCATCACCTTTACCTTCAGCTTCCTCAGCAAGGCAGTTGTCATCTTGGAGGTTGTGTTTGGGGTCGTTATCCTGTTGGAAAACTGCCATGAGGCCCAGTTTTCGAAGGGAGGGGATCATGCTCTGTTTCAGAATGTCACAGTACATGTTGGAATTCATGTTTCCCTCAATGAACTGCAGCTCCCCAGTGCCAGCAACACTCATGCAGCCCAAGACCATGATGCTACCACCACCATGCTTGACTGTAGGCAAGATACAGTTGTCTTGGTACTTCTCACCAGGGCGCCGCCACACATGCTGGACACCATCTGAGCCAAACAAGTTTATCTTGGTCTCGTCAGACCACAGGGCATTCCAGTAATCCATGTTCTTGGACTGCTTGTCTTCAGCAAACTGTTTGCGGGCTTTCTTGTGCGTCAGCTTCCTTCTGGGATGACGACCATGCAGACCGAGTTGATGCAGTGTGTGGCGTATGGTCTGAGCACTGACAGGCTGACCTCCCACGTCTTCAACCTCTGCAGCAATGCTGGCAGCACTCATGTGTCTATTTTTTAAAGCCAACCTCTGGATATGACGCCGAACACGTGGACTTAACTTCTTTGGTCGACCCTGGCGAAGCCTGTTCCGAGTGGAACCTGTCCTGGAAAACCGCTGTATGACCTTGGCCACCATGCTGTAGCTCAGTTTCAGGGTGTTAGCAATCTTCTTATAGCCCAGGCCATCTTTGTGGAGAGCAACAATTCTATTTCTCACATCCTCAGAGAGTTATTTGCCATGAGGTGCCATGTTGAATATCCCGTGGCCAGTATGAGAGAATTGTACCCAAAACACCAAATTTAACAGCCCTGCTCCCCATTTACACCTGGGACCTTGACACATGACACCAGGGAGGGACAACGACACATTTGGGCACAATTTGGACATGTTCACTGTGGGGTGTACTCACTTATGTTGCCAGCTATTTAGACATTAATGGCTGTGTGTTGAGTTATTTTCAGAAGACAGTAAATCTACACTGCTATACAAGCTGTACACTGACTACTCTAACTTATATCCAAGTTTCATGTCTATAGTGTTGTCCCATGAAAAGATATAATGAAATATTTGCAGAAATGTGAGGGGTGTACTCACTTTTGTGATACACTGTATATATATATATATATATATATATATAGCTCCTAGTTACGCCACTGAACTCTGTTGTCTTGCATTGTGTACTGATTTTATGAAAACTACTGTGGGGGCCCACAAGCAGCCGTAGCCCCTGGGTCCACAGGCAGGTTAACTCTCCTCTGGTGATGGCTGAACAATAAACCCTCCACCACATTTAGACATTCCCATATTTCATCTTAATGCCTTAAGAGATAAACATATTCAGACTACTGACCACTGCTGGAAGTGGGAAGATCTCAAAAAGCACAAAAACCTACAAGATTTTACCTGCACGGATCATTTTATACATCATATATAAACAAACATCAGTATTCATGTATTCACCATACTGAGCTGTGTGTACGGAGATCAGAAAACAGATCAGAAGCTTCATCGTCTGATTTTCACCTCAATCTGATGTTCATGTGAAACTGATGTGAAGAAAACGGTTGTGAGTTTTTCAGTACAAACCAACAAGAGGAAGTTCTGCATCCAGACCGACAGACTGACTGGTAAGTTTCTGTTTCAGTTTTCTGTTTCATACCTTCTTTTCTGCCCTCATTAACTTTTTCTATTCAGGGCCAGAAAGAAGCAACATATGAGAAACCTGGTATTCATGATGGTGTCATTTCTAAACTGGGGAGCATCAACAAGGAGCAAGTGCACCTGCATCTGTAATATTGATTTGTTGGGGAAATTAGATTAGCCATCACTGCCCACTGCATCCTCCATGGGCATTAGATTTTCCCCTCTCTCTCTCTCCTGGCTGTTTGGGGTGGCGTCATCACTTGAACCCTTCCCTCCCACACTAATGTGGAATGGTGGGGCATTCGGCCCCCACAGAAAGGTTCCACATCGGTTCTTAAAATGAACTAGGAGCTTCTGGAGCCATTTGAACAGTTTATAAAAAAATTGTACCTCCAGCATTAATAGTGCAGATCAGCCATAACATTAAAACCACCTCCACTTACCATATAGAAGCACTTTGTAGTTCTACAATTACTGACTGTAGTCTATTTACTGTATGTTTCTCTATATGCGTTGTTCTCCCCTTTCACCCTGTTCTTCAATGGTCAGGACCCCCACAAGACCACCACAGAGCCGGTATTATTTAGGTGGTGGATGATTCTCAGCACTGCAGTGACACTGACATGGTGGTGGTGTGTTAGTGTGTGTTGTGCTGGTATGAGTGGATCAGACACAGCAGCGCTGCTGGAGTTTTTAAACACCTCACTGTGCCTGTTGGACTGAGAATCGTCCACCAACCAAAAGTATCCAGCCAACAGCGCCCCGTGGGCAGCGTCCTGTGACCAGTGATGAAGGTCTAGAAGATGACCGACTCAAACAGCAGCAGTAGATGAGCGATCGTCTCTGACTTTACATCTACAAGGTGGACCAACTAGGTAGGAGTGTCTAATAGAGTGGACAGTGAGTGGACACGCTATTTAAAAACTCCAGTAGCGCTGCTGTGTCTGATCCAATCATACCAGCACAACGCACACTAACACACCACCACCATGTTAGTGTCACTGCAGTGCTGAGAATCATCCACCACCTAAATAATACCTGCTCTGTGGTGGTCCTGTGGGGGTCCTGACCATTGAAGAACAGGGTGAAAGGGGGTAACAAAGCATGCAGAGAAACAGATTGACTACAGTCAGTAATTGTAGAACTACAAAGTGCTTCTATATGGTAAGTGGAGCTAATAAAATGGACAGGAGGTGGTTTTAATGTTTTTAATGTTATTGCAAAGCATTCCCTGCACCTCATCGTACATTACTCATTATAACTGGGCGTACCCTTTATGAGCGTACCTGGGTTTATCTACCTGAATCTGCTCTCGTGCAGGCGCTTTTTATTTCTATTCTATTCTATTCTTTTATTTCTGTGCTGTAGCTGTAGAGGGCATCCTAAATGTTCCTAAATATTGTACATGGGTGGTGTTGCAGCTCCCCTGTTTGTTTTAGATGTCTTAGATGTCCAGGTCCTCGTTTCTTTCCTCTTGAGTCCGTACCCTTTATGTTTAAATATTATGCTTAGATATTATGCTTAAAACTTTGTGGCAAAAGTTTAGGGAGAACATTGTTTCTCCTGCATGATTGTGTCATTGTGCACATTGCACAAAGCCAAATTCATAAACACCTGGTTATATTTGGCGTGACCTCAAATCCACTGAACAGCTTTGGGATAAATTGGAATTATCTTCCAACATCAGTGACAATTACTTTCTTGACTAAGTGGACACAAATTCACACAGACGCACTCAAAAACCTTGTAAAAGCCCTTCCAAGAAAAGTAAAGGCTTAAATAAAGTGAGAGGAGAGAGAAGGTAGAATTATCTAACACACACACAACCAGCAGCATCAGTTCACATTTCTACACAGAGAACAATAGAGTAGAAACACGTTTAATTCTCACAGGTGAGTGTCATCACATTTTATTATTTATTCATTAAAGAGATTAATTGTAAAAGATCTTTATAAAGTTTCAGTTTCATAAAGTTCATGAACATCAACAGGAAATTTGTAGAACATTGAAGGAAGAGATGATTCAGAAAATGGAGAACCAGAGAGATCAAGAAGAAGTGAAGAGTGAGAGACTGATGGAGATCCAGAAGATACAGGAGGCCAGAAAGAAGCACTATGAAAGACAACAAGAGCGTAAGAGAGAGTGGTGGATGAAGCTGTTCGGTCCGAGAGAGAGCACTGCCTGTCAGAAAAAGAAAGATGATCGCCCAAGATTTAAAGGAAACTGGACCGGTGGGTCAGTTAATCAGGACCAGCAGGACACGGACGACCAGGAGATGAAGAAGAGTGTGAGAGATGAGAGCTCCAACATCTCTGAAGAATCTGAACCTCAGACTCTGGAGAATCTTGTTCTGGAGGCTCCTTCTTTCACTGATGGATCAGAAGATGTTCATGATGAGACAGAGGAGCAGATGGAGGACGAGGCCAGTCAGGACAACCAGCAAAACACAGGTTCAAAGAAACCAAAATACAGGAGCAGGAGGAGAAGAATCATTGGCTGGATCAATAAGCAAGTGAAGGAGAGTCATCAGAAAGCGATGGCCAGAAGCATTCAGAAGGAGGAGCAACACGGTCACAAGGTTTTATTAATCCGTAAGATCATTAACGTGCACTTTGCTCAGAACCTCACGTGACTTTAACACGTTCTCCATGTAAATAAGACACAAAAACGTACAAAACGATCAGATCTGAGATCTTCCTCTCCAAACAGAGTCCACCGGTATGCTGATCACCGAGGTGAGGTACCAGCAGTTAAAAAGAGAGAGACTGCAGAAGAGGGAGGACATGAGGCAGGAGCTGGAGGACCACTGGAGAGCATGGGAGGAGAAACGAGCCCAGAGAAAAGCAGAAAAGAAAGTGAGAGAGGAGGAGGAGAAGAAAAAGGCGGATCTGGAAGGAAAAAGCTCACTGGGACTCACCAAGGTCCTACAGTCGGAGATCCAGATTCTCGGTACGAACCGGGTGCGTTGTCTCCGCGCTATTGTGGCGCGGGTGAATAAGAGACGGAGAGCGCTTAAGGCGCTACAGTGTTGAAACACGGGAGGAGATAACTCCCGGCAATCACTAGCCCCAGCACAGCGGAAGGCTAGGATAGAACGCGATCGGCGTCTGCTTTGCTGAGAGTCGCAGCTGAAGAAGTTCGCCGATCTGAAAAAGAGAAATATCAGGTTTAGATTCAACAGGCTGAGAGTGCGGATTCGAACCGGTGAATGCAGCGCGAGAACCGAAAGCTTAGCGGTGTCGCCACCCAGCGGTTCAGGACTCCAATTAAGGGTTGAATCTAAGAGGTTGCGTGGATGCCGTACCAAGCGGACACGCTTGTTGTGTAGTAGCACCGCTAATGCTAACGCATAAACAAAGCAGCGCGAGGGCTGCACGGCGTCGCACCACGCTAATCCTAATAGGTAAAATGAAGACCGGTTACCTCGACCTTGCAGTCTACACACCCGAATGGCACATGCCACCAGGGGATACCGTCTAACCTAAAAGAGTGTGGACGAGCTGCCACGTAAGATCAGGGAAATAAACCAAAGGTGCGACACCCGCTGCTGTGCAGAGCTGGCTTAAATAGCCAGCTCGACAGCTGCGGGTGATCAGCCCTAATTGGTCCTCCTGCCACTTAAGGCCTTTGTTTGCCTTGCTCTGTAAGACCTACTTCGCTGGGAACTCGGGGTGCATTCACCAGCTACCGTAGGTCTCCTAATAGAAGTGAGACGTGTTCAGGTGCTTTAGAGGAACAGAGAGGTGAGAATAAAAATATCAGGTTTTTTAATGCAGAAATTTCAATCAGTTTCTAAATAAAGCACAGAGAACTGTAGATCTAAACTGTTCCTCTCTAAACAGGATCCATCAGCATGTAGATGATCAAGATGATTGAGAATCATAAAAAAGAAGGAAAAGCAGGAAGAAGAGGATCACTGATAGGAATGGAAGGAAAACAGAATAAATAATAATAAAAGTCATTAGAAAGATGTCAGAGGTTCAGTTTTGGTCTCTTACTGCATCACATGATCATTATTGTCAATATGAGGTAGACAACAGGTTCAAAACTCGATTTTTCCCTAATTTTTTCATTTGTTTATTCTGTTATTTACAGCCAGAGCTTGGCTGGCTGTTTGATCACTGAGGAACATGTGTGTGAGCCTTTTAATATAACAGAATTTTACAGAATATATTAATGTTATTAGTGCCTAAAAAGTAATAAACAACATGAACAACAAAAATATACCATTCACTCTGGATTTAAAGTAAAACTCTACACTGAGTATAGGTGTCATCTCAGACTGACCAATAATGTGAGCTAGTGCACCACTAATTATAAGTTCTGAGTCCTTTAATCCTTGTACTTAATTGTAATTTTCAGGGAGTTTTTCCTGCCACTGTCGCCCTCGGCTTGCTCAACAGGGGTTTTTGTATCTGCTGGTCCTGGATCTTGTAAAGTTGCTTTGAGACAATGTCTATTGTAAAAAGCGCTATATAAGTAAAGTTGACTTGACTTTATCCAAAGCAGTGTGAGCAGCATTGGAAATCTTTTCTCTTATTATCTGGGTTTCTGGATCTTGGCGTAAAGCAGCTCCATTTGGACTTGGTCTGAAAAAAGGAGAAGATCTTTGAGTCTTTTGCATTCAGATGACTGAAATCTACATCACTGTTAGCAGCAAATGTATTAGATAGTGACATAGTAAAACAATTCCTAAATCCAGGGTGAAGCATTATTGATGTAGCTACATTTGAAATTGGGTGTAGAAATTTGCTGCTTGTTTTGTTTACAGTTCATTTTATTTCATCATTTAATCTTGGTTTTAATTTATATTTATTAGGAACTAACAAAACTACATCGAAAAACAGTTTGAGGTTCAGGGGGTTCAATTTGGGCTTTATTGTGTACAATAAACTACAAACTTTGATACATTTGGTCTTTTACAGTATGTTAGCAAACATCCAACAGCATGGTCAGGTGTCCACATACTTTAGTTATATTATATATAGTGTATCTTGTGCAGAACACTTCTTAGCAGCTGTGCAATGGTGCCACCCTTTGTGGTAGTAGTGTAACTATGGGATGAGGATCATGCAGGGGTAAAACTAATGGTGAAAGGGTGAATGTACCTGTGTTGTTGTTGTTGTTGTTTTGAGGTGATGGAGCTTGTGCCAGGGTATAAACGTTCTCATTCGGCTTTTGCTGCTGACCTGATCACATCAGAGACATTTTACATTTATGTGCCAACTACCATATTAATGCAGTACTAGGTAACAATAATGTACACTGATCAGCCATAACATTAAAACCACCTCCTTGTTTCTACACTCACTGTCCATTTTCTCAGCTCCACTTACCATATAGAAGCACTCTGTAGTTCTACAATTACTGACTGTAGTCCATCTGTTTCTCTACATGCTTTGTTACCCCCTTTCATGCTGTTCTTTAATGGTCAGGACCCCCACAGGACCACCACAGAGCAGGTATTATTTAGGTGGTGGATCATTCTCAACACTGCAGTGACACTGACATGGTGGTGGTGTGTTAGTGTGTGTTGTGCTGGTATGAGTAGATCAGACACAGCAGCGCTGCTGGAGTTTTTAAACACATCACTGTCACTGCTGGACTGAGAATAGTCCACCAACCAAAAACATCCAGCCAACATCGCCTCGTAGGCAGTGTCCTGTGACCACTGATGAAGGTCTAGAAGATGACCGACTCAAACAGCAGCAATAGATGAGCGATCGTCTCCGACTTTACATCTACACGGTGCACCAACTAGGTAGGAGTGTCTCATAGAGTGGACAGTGAGTGGACACGGTGTTTAAAAACTCCAGCAGTGCTGCTGTGTCTGATCCACTCATACCAGCACAACACACACTAACACACCACCACCATGTCAGTGTCACTGCAGTGCTGAGAATCATCCACCACCTAAATAATACCTGCTCTGTGGTGGTCCTGTGGGGGTCCTGACCATTGAAGAACAGGGTGAAAACAGGTTAAAAAAGCATGTAGAGAAACAGATGGACTACAGTCAGTAATTGTAGAACTACAAAGTGCTTCTATATGGTAAGTGGAGCTGATAAAATGGACAGTGAGTGTAGAAACAAGGTGGTTTTAATGTTATGGCTGATCGGTTTTTATTAAATCAATCATTTTCATTTTCACTTACATATATAGACTTTTAGATTTATTGTACCTGTGTTGTTGTTTTGGGGTGTTGGAGTTTGTGCCAGGGTATAAACGTCCTCATTCACTCTCTGCTGCTGACCTGGTCCAATCAGAACAATTTAAGTGTTATTTAGAATCAGTGGTATTATGTGATTTTACTCTCAGGTGCTGTGATAGAGCTCTCAGTAATAGTGATTTTTTGCTTAAAAGACGTTTTGCTGCCTTTTCCCTCAGTGTTTTACAGCCATCAACAAAAATCATCTCCAATATCTAGTGCAAAATGGAACAGTAGATAAAGTACAAATAAAGAGAGTAGTGATTTATAAGCTGTGTTTTACAGGAATGTCTTTTCACCTCATCAACTTATAATTTATTGATTTTTGCAATTCAAATTCCAAAAAAAAGTTCCAACATATGCAATATAAGACTGTAAAGTTTGTTGAATGATCAAAAACACTAATTTTAGTGTTTGTAATCGCTGACATTAGACTTTCATGCTTAGATTAACATAGTTAATGATAAAGTTTGTATTAACAATGAACCTACCAGGTTGTGGTCTGAATTGATCCTCCATAATGAAATCATAGTAGTTGTTCTGATGTTGTGTAACTGCTGAGATACAGAAGAATACATAAAATGTGCAGCATCACATGATCAGAATAAATAAAACAGGGTAATAATACAGAAAACTGATTTAGATTAGGAGACATGGATCACCTTTCCTCCTGAAGAAACATCTCCATATAAACAGAACCATCACCATCACAACCAGGCAGATCCCTCCTACTACAGCACCAATCAACAGTTCTGAAACACAACATCACGTCACACAAAACACTTATTCTGGATTCAAATAAATGTATATTCTTAATAACGTAATAGATATATGTAATCCAAACCTTTTTTCTCTAAAACATCTGAATCATTTAAATTATCTAAATAAAATAAAATAAAATATTCATGTTATAGAATATCTGTAAATTAAACTTCCTATACAGGTCTTAAAACAATCATGTTATTATATAACAACATGTTTGAAGAACAGCTGAAGAACTATAGGCCACATACACTGATGAGCCAAAACATTGAAACCACCCCCAAACTGTGCATGGTGACACCTATCTGGTAACACTGGTGCATGTGAGTGTGAGGGATCTGTTAGATGTTGGACTTTCCCAGTCAGCTGTAACTCAGATGTTTTCTCAGGATGGTAAATTCTGATGTGATTCTGGTTTGTCAACATGTCTACCTAATTTTGAGGATGGGATTTAGACTTTTTTACCTTTGTCTTTTGAAACTGAAGGTACGGTGGCTGAAAGAGAAAAGAGAAATAGAATCAGATAAAGAAAAACATGTTTAAAAGCTCCTGAAATCATTCACATTCAGAAACAAAATAGATTTGATCATCCCTGTTTCAGGTGAGTATGATGAGTAACAGAGATTAAATGTGAATAAATGAGTCGGCTGTGTTTCACTAATAAAGCACAAACAAAGCAGTGATTTGTAAAGACAAATCAAGAATATAATATGTTGTTATTATACAATATTAATGTATAAACCCAATTTTCAGAAAGGTTGGGACATTTTGTATTGCAGTAAGAAGAAGAATCTTTGATTTAATGTGTTTTATTTTATTGATAAAAGTAAGTTTTCACTGATCAACTTTATTGTATTTTGTAAAAATAAGCAAATGTTAAATTTGATGCTTGCAAAACAAGAAGCAAAATAATAGTGAAAAGTGTACAGATGTTATGAATTCATTATGTGCACCTGCCACGCCCACCTCTCCGAGAGCACTCAGTTTGCTCTCAGTCTGAAGGCAATGATTGTCTACATTTCAGGGGAAAATCTCATGGTATATAAGGGTGCAGCTGTGGATCAGTTGGTGGAGGCTATGTTGGTTTGGTTTTGTCGTGCTTCTGGTTTTCTCTCTCATGTAATGCTCAGGTTTGTCTGGTTTGTCTGATTATCCTGTTTTTGTCTAGAAGTCTTGTTAGGTGTTTTGTCTTAGTTCATGTTTAGCATTGTTAGCTTAGGTTCAGGATAGTTTAGTCATGTTATGTGTGTAGATTAGCGGTTAGCATACATTTAGTTAGCATTAGCATTGTTTGTGTTTAGATGAGCATTAGCCTTTAGCATTTAGATTAGCTTTTAGCCTAGGTCTTGAGTAGGTCTTGGGGTTTGTCAGACATCCCAAGTTGCAAAAACTCATTTCAGGGAGGTACCCCCGGACCCGGACACCGAAATCCCCCTTCCCCCTTAAAAAAGAAAGAAAGCTCAAAAACCTCTCGCCTCTCGCACACACCAAAGGATTATGGGTGATAACAGAACTTTTAGGAGCTGCTAACTGAGCTACTGTGCTAACTGTTCGTGTCACAAACACATTAATGTTCCCTACATAGTGCACTAGATGGTGTGAAAGATAATAGATTTATGTTCCCTACATAGTGCACTAGATAGTGTGAAAGATAATAGATTTATGTTCCCTACATAGTGCACTAGACTGTATATTAAAAAATAATTTATGTTCCTTACTTAGTGCACTAGATAGTGTACTAGATAATAGACTTATGTTTCTTACATAATGCTTTAGGTAGCGTATTAGTTAACGGATTTATGTTCCCTACATAGTGCACTAGATAGTATTTTAGATATGAATTTATGTTCCCTACATAGTGCACTAGATAGTGAATTAGACAATTGGTTTATGTTCCCTACACAGTGCACTAGATTGTATATCAGATCACGGATTTATGTTCCCTACATAGTGCACTAGATAGTGTATTAGATAACGCATTCATGTTCACTACATAGTGCACTAGAAAGTATAACTAGATGATGATTTGTGTTCCTTACATAGTGCACTAGATAGTGTATTACATAATTAATTATGTTCCCTACATAGTGCACTAGTTTGTATATTCGATCATAGATTCATGTTCACTACTTAGTGCACTAGACAGTATATTAGACACTTGATTTTTGTTCCCTACACAGTGCACTAGATTGTATATCAGATCATGGATTTGTGTTCCTTACATAGTGCACTAGATTGTGGATTTATGTTCCCTACATAGTGCACTAGATAGTGTACTAGATAACGCATTCATGTTCACTACATAGTGCACTAGAAATTATAATTGGATGATGATTTGTGTTCCTTACATAGTGCACTAGATAGTGTATTACATAATTAATTATGTTCCCTACATAGTGCACTAGTTTGTATATTCGATCATAGATTCATGTTCACTACTTAGTGCACTAGACAGTATATTAGACACTTGATTTATGTTCCCTACACAGTGCACTAGATTGTATATCAGAAAACGGATTTAATAAGCGATCAGGGAATAAAGTCTGTGTCGCCTGTGTGTGTGTGTGTGTGTGTGTGTGTGTGTGTGTGTGTGTGTGTGTGTGCGTGCGTGCGTGCGTGCGTGCGTGCGTGCGTGCGTGCGTGCGTGCGTGCGTGTCGCTCTTGGCCGCTCGTTATAGATTCCGGGAGATTTGATCTGACTTGCGGCCATCAGGGAGCCGCTATGTATATGCGGGAGACTCCCGGAACTTCTGGGACACTTGGGATGTCTGGTTTGTCTTGTTGTGTCTTGTGTGTTGTTCTTATACATAAATGTTTAAATAACGTCTCTGCGTGTATCCACCTCTCTGGTCTTGTCCTAGCCCATATTTGTTACAATAGACTATTCAGGTAACACCGCTTAGAAACATTCCACAATAAGCGGGTGAATTACTAACAGGTGAGTGACTCAGGAATAGATCTCAAAGGAGGATCCACTAAAGGATCAGTACAAGCAGTGATGGGTTGTGGCTCAGCAGTTTTTGCCAAACTTCATAAAATAATTGTCAGTTTAAAAGAAACGTTTCTTAACACAACATTGCAAATAATTCAGGTATTTTACATTCAAACATTCTGAAAATTATGAAAAATCTCAGTCAGTGTAGGGCAAGGTCAGAAAGACCGGAAAGCTCCTTTGAATAAACTTGACCTTTGAGCTCTCAGATGGAACTGCAGGAAATATAGCCACATGGGTTCTGGAGTAGGACTGTTGAGCTGCTGAAGTCTCGGATCAAGCAAGAATTAACATTTACATTTTCAGCATTTAGCAGACGCTTTTATCCAAAGCAAGTTACAATTATGACTGAACACGATTTTGAGCAATTGAGGGTTAAGGGCCTTGCTCAGGGACCCAACAGTAACAACTTTATTGATTGATTACTACTCCAGTACCTTAACCACTGAGCTATCACTGCCCTGCACAATAATTGAGTATATATGAATTACATTTACATTTTCAGCACTTAGCAGTCAGACAGTCAGCACTTACAGTATATAGTCTAAGTAACTGAGGGTTAACGGCCTTGCTCAAGGACCCAACAGTGGTAACCTGGCAGTGGTGGGGTTTGAACCAGCAGCCTTCTGCTTATTAGTCCAGTACCTTAACCGCTAGGCTACAACTGCCCCAATAACAAACAATTCACTGCAAAAAACCATTAAAAGTGTCAGTAATGCCCCTGTCATGCCTCTTGTGTCGCAGGAATCAAGTTCTGAATGTGTTTCTATTTGTTTCTGATGGTCGACTGTAGAAATTGTCTGGCTGTTTAAATGAGGAATAATTTTGGACTTTAGTCCATACCGTTTGTTGTTATGGTTGAAGTTGTGGTATCTAAAAGAGAAGAGAGTAACATGTTCTGTAAAGAATTAAGCATGATGGAACGTGTAATATAAACAACAATGTGTATAAAACCCTACTACTACTACTACTACTGTTATTATTCTATTACTACTACTACTACTGTTATTATTCTATTACTACTACTTATTTTACTAATCCTACTACTACTACTACTGTTATTATTCTATTACTACTACTTATTTTACTAATCCTACTACTACTGCTGCAACCACTACTACTATTACTAGCACTTTTACCATGACTACTAGTCCACTACTACTACTACTGTTATTATTAACACTGCTATTATTACTACTTCTATTACTACTAATTATTTTACTAATCCTACTACTACTACTACTGTTATTATTACCATCACTATTATTACTACTTCTAGGTATTACTACTACTTATTTTACAAATCCTACTACTACTACTACTGTTATTATAACCATCACTATTATTACTACTTATATTACTACTACTTATTTTACAAATCCTACTACTACTACTACTGTTATTATTACCATCACTATTATTACTACTTATATTACTACTACTTATTTTACTAATCCTACTACTACTACTACTGTTATTATTACCATCACTATTATTACTATTTATATTACTACTACTTATTTTACTAATCCTACTACTACTGTTATTATTACCATCACTATTATTACTACTTCTATTACTACTACTTATTTTACTAATCCTACTACTACTATTATTATTACCATTACTATTATTACTACTTCTAATACTACTACTTGTTTTACTTATCCTATTACTACTACTGTTATTATTACCATCACTATTATTACTACTTCTAATACTACTACTTATTTTACTAATCCTACTACTACTACTGTTATTATTACCATCACTATTATTACTACTTCTAGGTATTACTACTACTTATTTTACTAATCCTACTACTACTACTACTGTTATTATTACCATCACTATTATTACTACTTCTAATACTACTACTTATTTTACTAATCCTACTGCTACTACTGTTATTATTACCATCAGTATTATTACTACTTCTATTACTACTACTTATTTTACTAATCCAACTACTACTACTACTGTTATTATTACCATCACTATTATTACTACTTCTATTACTACTACTTATTTTACTAATCCTACTACTACTACTGCTGCAACCACTACTACTATTACTAGCACTTTTACTATGACTACTAGTCCTACTGTTACTACCACCACTACTACCATTACTAGCACTTTTACTATGACTGCTAGTCCTACTGTTACTACCACCACTACTACCATTACTAGTACTTTTACTATGACTACTAGTCCTACTGTTACTACCACCACCACTACTGCTATTACTATTACTATAGTCACTGACTTGTGATCACTGTACTGCTGTACTCACAGTAGTGAACTGATTCTCCAGAGCTGTTACTCTGGTTCCTGTTTCTAGTTTAATGTCATACCGCTGAATATTTATTTAAACATGTTTTCAGAATATTTGGCACCCTTGAGGATACAGTATCAGATCGATTCATTACTCAGGTGTGATCATCCTTCTTTAAATGATTAACCACCCGTAATGTATTGAGCAGTGTGAACAGGTTCATGCTTAGCAATGCTTTGTAACCCTCCTTTCCAGACTGGTTGATGGTGCATGAAAACTTTAATTTAATTTGGCGTACATATTAATATACGAGAGATCTTCAATAAGTTTCCTCACTTTTATATTTTGGTTATAATCAGTAAGGGTGGAGGAGGAGTAATCGGTCGTGTCTGAGATACTTAGAGACGCTTATAGTCCAGATTTAGCTCCATCCATGCAGAGCTGTTTTAGTGTTTCTTTCTATTTTTTTCTCTGGATAATACGTTCTGATGTGATTCTATTTTGTCAATATTTCTACCTAATTTTAGAGATGGGATTTAAACTTTTTTACCTTTTGGAACTGAAGGTGTGATAGCTGAAAGAGAAAAGAAAAATAAAAAATTAAGAAAATAATGTTTAAAAGCTCCTGAAATCATTCACATTCAGAAACAAAATAGATTTTATTATTCCTGTTTCAGGTCAGTATGATGAGTAACAAACAATTCACTTGCAAAAAAAACCATTAAAAGTATCAGTAATGCCCCTGTCATGCTTCTTTTGAGTGTGTTGCAGGAATCAAGTTCTGAATGTGTTTCTGATGTTCAACTGTACAAATGATCTGGTTGTTTGAATAAGAAATGGTTCTGGGATTTACCGTTTGTTGTTATGGTTGAAGTTGTGGTATCTAAAAGAGAAGAGAGTAACATGTTCTGTAAAGAATTAAGCATGATGGAACGTGTAATATAAACAACAATGTGGTGGTTTAATGCAGCTCAACAAAAAGTGGAGAAACAGTATAAAACCCTACTACTACTACTACTGTTATTATTACCATCACTATTATTACTACTTCTATTACTACTACTACTACTACTGTTATTATTACCATCACTATTATTACTACTTCTATTACTACTACTACTACTGTTTTTATTACCACTGTTACTATTACTACTTCTATTACTACTACTACTACTGTTATTATTACCACTGCTATTATTACTACTTCTATTACTACTACTACTACTACTGTTATTATTACCATCACTATTATTACTACTTCTATTACTACTACTACTACTGTTATTATTACCACTGTTATTATTACTACTTCTATTACTACTACTACTACTACTGTTATTATTACCACTGCTATTATTACTACTTCTATTACTACTACTACTACTGTTATTATTACCACTGTTATTATTACTACTTCTATTACTACTACTACTACTACTGTTATTATTACCATCACTATTATTACTACTTCTATTACTACTACTACTACTACTGTTATTATTACCACTGCTATTATTACTACTTCTATTACTACTACTACTACTACTCTTATTATTACCATCACTATTATTACTACTTCTATTACTACTACTACTACTGTTTTTATTACCACTGTTACTATTACTACTTCTATTACTACTACTACTACTGTTATTATTACCATCACTATTATTACTACTTCTATTACTACTACTACTACTACTGTTATTATTACCATCACTATTATTACTACTTCTATTACTACTACTACTACTACTGTTATTATTACCACTGCTATTATTACTACTTCTATTACTACTACT
Organism: Trichomycterus rosablanca; assembly: GCF_030014385.1. NCBI lineage: Eukaryota > Metazoa > Chordata > Actinopteri > Siluriformes > Trichomycteridae > Trichomycterus > Trichomycterus rosablanca. The sequence goes on along the minus strand of NC_085988.1, from coordinate 8,857,136 downwards.
ACTACTACTGTTATTATTACCATCACTATTATTACTACTTCTATTACTACTACTACTACTGTTATTATTACCATCACTATTATTACTACTTCTATTACTACTACTACTACTGTTATTATTACCATCACTATTATTACTACTTCTATTACTACTACTACTACTACTGTTATTATTACCACTGCTATTATTACTACTTCTATTACTACTACTACTACTACTGTTATTATTACCATCACTATTATTACTACTTCTATTACTACTACTACTACTGTTTTTATTACCACTGTTATTATTACTACTTCTATTACTACTACTACTACTGTTATTATTACCATCACTATTATTACTACTTCTATTACTACTACTACTACTGTTATTATTACCATCACTATTATTACTACTTCTATTACTACTACTACTGTTATTATTACCACTGCTATTACTACTACTACTACTGTTATTATTACCATCACTATTATTACAACTTCTATTACTAATGCTTATTTTACTAATCCTACTACTACTACTACTGTTATTATTACCACTGCTATTACTACTACTACTGTTATTATTACCATCACTATTATTACTACTTCTATTACTACTACTACTACTAATGTTATTATTACCACTGCTATTATTACTACTTCTATTACTACTACTACTACTACTGTTATTATTACCATCACTATTATTACTACTTCTATTACTACTACTACTACTACTGTTATTATTACCATCACTATTATTACTACTTCTATTACTACTACTACTACTACTACTGTTATTATTACCACTACTATTATTACTACTTCTATTACTACTACTACTACTACTGTTATTATTACCATCACTATTATTACTACTTCTATTACTACTACTACTACTACTGTTATTATTACCACTGCTATTATTACTACTTCTATTACTACTACTACTACTACTACTACTGTTATTATTACCATCACTATTATTACTACTTCTATTACTACTACTACTACTACTGTTATTATTACCACTGCTATTATTACTACATCTATTACTACTACTACTACTACTGTTATTATTACCATCACTATTATTACTACTTCTATTACTACTACTACTACTACTGTTATTATTACCATCACTATTATTACTACTTCTATTACTACTACTACTACTACTGTTATTATTACCACTGCTATTATTACTACTTCTATTACTACTACTACTACTGTTATTATTACCATCACTGTTATTACTACTTCTATTACTACTACTACTACTACTGTTATTATTACCATCACTATTATTACTACTTCTATTACTACTACTACTACTACTGTTATTATTACCACTGCTATTATTACTACTTCTATTACTACTACTACTACTGTTATTATTACCACTGTTATTATTACTACTTCTATTACTACTACTACTACTGTTATTATTACCATCACTATTATTACTACTTCTATTACTACTACTACTACTACTGTTATTATTACCATCACTATTATTACTACTTCTATTACTACTACTGTTATTATTACCACTGCTATTATTACTACTTCTATTACTACTACTACTACTGTTATTATTACCACTGCTATTATTACTACTTCTATTACTACTACTACTACTACTGTTATTATTACCACTGTTATTATTACTACTTCTATTACTACTACTACTACTGTTATTATTACCATCACTATTATTACTACTTCTATTACTACTACTACTACTACTGTTATTATTACCACTGCTATTATTACTACTTCTAATACTACTACTACTACTACTGTTATTATTACCATCACTATTATTACTACTTCTATTACTACTACTACTACTACTGTTATTATTACCATCACTATTATTACTACTTCTATTACTACTACTACTACTGTTATTATTACCATCACTATTATTACTACTTCTATTACTACTACTACTACTACTGTTATTATTACCACTGCTATTATTACTACTTCTAATACTACTACTACTACTACTGTTATTATTACCATCACTATTATTACTACTTCTATTACTACTACTACTACTACTGTTATTATTACCACTGCTATTATTACTACTTCTATTACTACTACTACTACTACTGTTATTATTACCACTGCTATTACATGTAGACATAACGTCACTTCCGGTGGTACGCACGCTGAGACGCTAGCCTAGTTGTTTGTTTGTAGCCTTTAGCTAAATAACTTTTTATATACGTATGTTTTAAACATATAATTTATACGTTAATCTTCCGTGTGTTGTTGATTTAGTTTTATTTTGTTTATCGTAAAAAAGCGCTTGTGTTTACTAACGTAAATTCGTGCTGTGTTGGAAACTAGGAAACTTCTGCTACCGGCATCCGAACGAAGCCGGTTTTGTTTGTTTTTATACTTCAGCGCATAAACATCTTAATTATCCAGAATTTAAACCGTTTTCGGTCCGCACGAAGCGCGTTTGTGTTTGGTTGTGTTCTGTATTTCAGCTCTTAAAACACCTCTGTTTTGTGGGGAGTTATAACCGTTTCTGTTCGTAGGAAGCGCGTTTATTTGTTTAGTACACCAGCGCATAACACCGTTCTCCTTTAGAATTACAGCCGCTTTTGTCCGAACGAAGCGCGTTTGTGTTGGTTTCGTTGGTGGTTTTTGTATTCCAGCTTATCATCGCCTGTTTCATCCGGAATTAAAGCCGTTCTTCTGCGACTACCAGAAGAAGCGCCGGTGAATCCAACATAAACATCATCTCCAACTCATCTTGTAAAGCTAAGTACATTTCTTTGTTATTATGGCCCCAGCAGGAGCATTATATCCATGTTCCGAGTGTAATATGTTCAGTTATTCCTTCTCCGTCTTTAGTGATAACTTTACATGTGATAAGTGTAGATTAGTTGTTAGCCTGACGGAGAAGATCTCAGTGTTAGAAGGGCGCATTCGGGCGTTAGAACAGACTACTACTAGTGAGGGCTTAGTTTCAGCTGTAGCAGTCCCGAATGCCAGCAGTTCAGGTACAGAACCCCAGACTCCGGCATTAGAGCCCACACAGCGGGGCGACTGGGTGACGTCTCGGCGACATAGTCGTAGGGCAAAGCACCGACCATCTCAGTTGCACGTGTCCAACAGGTTTTCCCCACTCAGTGAGCCACCCGCTGAGAAGCCTGTTAATGTAAGTGCTCTGGTTATAGGAGATTCTCAGCTCCGACACGTGCGTATTGCAACCCCCATAGAGACACCAGCAACCATAGTCACTTGTATTCCGGGGGCCAGGGCGCCTGACATCAGAGCAAATCTGAAAGTGCTGGCTAATGCTAATCGTAGATTTTCGAAGATTGTTATCCACGTCGGCACTAATGATGTTCGTTTACGGCAGTCTGAGGTTACTAAGAGTAATGTTAAAGAGGTGTGTGAGTTAGCTAGGTCGATGTCTGAGGCAGTAGTGTGCTCTGGCCCCTTACCGATTCGACCCAGTGGCGAAACCTACAGCAGGTTATTGTCGCTGAACCGCTGGATGTCTAAATGGTGCTCAGAAAACTGCATTGATTTTGTAGATAATTGGTCCACCTTTGAGGGAAGGCCTGGTCTTTTGAAGCGGGATGGTGTCCACCCCACGTGGGAGGGTGCTGCTCGCATTTCTTGCAGCATAGGTGACAGGCTTTACCACCGCGTTAGTGTAGCGGCAGATAGTGTTAAATGACTATCCAGAGCCAAGACCAGGCAGCAGACTAACAGGCCTAACCAACTGTCTGCGAGTCGCCATCGGACGTCACCCGGAATCCTTAGGTCACAAACCATTGAGACTGTGTCTGTTTACCGTGGCAGGTGTAAGCCAAAACAAAATCAAAAAGTATGTCATAATAACTTAATTAAAATTAATCTAAATGAGCATCATGAAAACCATAGTAAAGCTAAACTAAAGTTAGGACTTCTAAACATCAGGTCACTTGCATGCAAAACAGTAATTGTAAATGAAATAATTACAGATAATTGTCTTAGTGCACTTTGTTTAACTGAGACCTGGGCTAGACCTGATGAGTATCTAAGTTTAAATGAAGCATCTCCTCCGGGTTACAGTTATGAACATAAGCCACGTCTTAGTGGTCGTGGTGGAGGAATAGCCGCAATTTATGACAAGGACATACTGTAGGTCTCACTGTAAAATCAACTCCCATAACAAACTCGTTTGAAGTTCTTATCTCTGACATAACCAATAAATGTTCATCTGATAAAAATAGTATGTTTAAGCTGGTTACTGTTTATCGACCCCCTGGTCCTTACTCAGAATTTCTTAACGAATTTGCCGATTTTCTTTCTAAATTAGTTTTATCAACTAAGAAAGCTTTAATTGTTGGTGACTTTAATATCCATTATGAGGATAAATGTAATCCACTCAAAACTGCGTTTGACTCTATTTTAGAATCTTTAGGCATCACCCAAAATGTAACAGGACCCACTCACCGCTGTAAACATACCTTAGATTTAATACTTACTTATGGTATAAACATAGACAACCTGGAAATTGTACCACAGAATGACTTAATCTCTGATCACTCTCTACTAATTTATGAAGTGTCCCTGTCCAATAATATACAGCAACCAAATCGTTTTAAATATAAGCGCACTATTACATCTGCAACTGCAGCAGCGTTCATAAACTGCCTACCAGAATTACCAAATATACCAGCATCAGAACCTAAAGAACTAGATCAGGCAACTCAAAACCTAGAGACTGTATTGCGCACAACCTTAGATAACGTAGCCCCACTCAAAACTAAACTGATTAGGGAGAAAAAACTTGCTCCTTGGTACAATGACCACACATGCGCACTTAAACAAGCAGCACGGAAATTAGAACGCAAGTGGCATCACACTACACTGGAGGTGTATAAGATTGCTTGGAAAGATGCTCTAACTGAGTATAAACATGCACTTATAAAAGCTAAATCTTTATATTATTCGTCCCTAATAGAGAAAAATAAAAACAATCCCAGATTCCTTTTTGAGACAGTGTCCAAATTAACTAAAAACGTCAATGAAACTGAATCTAATATACCGCCTGACTGTACCAGCGATGATTTTTTACAATTCTTTAATGACAAGATAGAAAAAATACGACTTCAGAGTCAGAGTGTGTCACCTGCCAATGTTAAGTATGGACTCACTCCGAGCAGCATTGGTGATAATAGTAACGAGTTAATCCAACTAAATTCCTTTAATCCAATCTCCCAAAATGAACTAACTGTGTTGATTAAATCATCGAAGTCATCATCGTGTATACTCGATCCTGTTCCAACTCGTTTACTTAAAGATTTACTCCCAGCTATTGTAGAGCCCCTGCTTACATTAATCAATGCATCCCTTAGCCTTGGATATGTACCTAAATTGTTTAAAAGTGCCGTTATTAAACCCCTGATTAAAAAACCTAATCTTGATCCACATGTACTAGCTAATTATAGGCCAATTTCAAATCTTCCTTTTGTCTCAAAGATATTAGAAAAAGTCGTTTCCAAACAGCTATGTTCTTATTTGAATGAAAATTGTATTCATGAAAAATTTCAATCAGGATTTAGACCCAACCATAGTACCGAAACCGCATTAATTAGAGTAGTTAACGAGTTGTTAATGTCTTCTGATAATGGATGTGTCTCTTTTCTTGTTCTATTAGATCTTAGTGCAGCGTTTGATACGGTCGATCATAACATTTTACTGGAGAGGCTAGAAAATACAGTAGGTGTTAAAGGACTCGCTCTCTCTTGGTTTCAATCATATCTGACTGACCGCTCTCAATTCGTTTATGTACATAATAAATGCTCGGAAACTACAAAAGTAAAGTGTGGTGTTCCACAGGGGTCGGTACTGGGACCGCTATTATTTACACTCTATATGCTTCCACTAGGTGAAATTATTCATAAACATGGCATAAACTTTCATTGCTATGCAGATGACACACAGCTGTATATATCAGCCAAACCAAATGATACTGACACAATCAGTAAGATAGAAGATTGTGTAAACGACATAAAAAACTGGATGTCGTGTAATTTTCTTTTACTTAATTCAGATAAAACTGAGGTTTTACTTGTTGGCTCTAAAGCTGCAAGAGACAAGTTGTCTAACCTGGTGCTAAACTTAAACACGTTCTCTGTTACTCCCAGCCCAGATGTAAAAAACTTAGGTGTCACAATAGATTCAGATCTCTCATTTGATACACACATTAATAATATTACTAGAGTTGCTTTCTATCATTTGCGTAACATTTCTAAAATAAGAAATATACTATCTGTTAATGACGCTGAAAAACTGATCCATGCGTTTATAACTTCTGGGTTAGATTATTGTAATGCTCTTCTAACTGGATGCTCTGGTAGATCCTTAAACAAACTCCAATTAGTTCAAAATGCAGCAGCTCGAGTGCTAACTAGAACTAAAAAATTTGATCATATTACTCCTGTTCTATCGTCTCTACACTGGCTGCCAGTTAAATTCCGCATTGATTACAAAATACTTTTACTAACTTATAAAGCGCTACATGGTCTGGCTCCACAGTATCTGAGTGAACTTATTAATTACTACAGCCCAGCGCGTCCACTTCGTTCACAAGATGCAGGGTTACTTATAGTTCCTAGAATTAAAAAGACCACAGCTGGTGGAAGAGCATTTTCTTACAAAGCTCCACAACTCTGGAATAATCTTCCTGCCTCTATTCGGGATTCGGACACAGTCTCAATGTTTAAGTCTAAACTGAAAACATATTTATTTTCTCAAGCTTTTGATTAGTATAGACAAAGGTGCAGAACTTGGGGGTTCTTGGTCATAGAAACTTGTGGTGATCAGGGATGTTGGGTTGCTGTCGTTCTGCCTCTCTTGTCCGATCACTCAGGTTTGATGACGGTGGGGAGATGGGCGCTGATGTCCTGTGAAAGCCTTCATGACCTTGTTACCTGCTCGCTCTCCCTTTTAGTTCTGCTGTAATAATTAGGGCTGCCGGAGTCTAAAACTCTCTGTAAAACTGTTTGTCAACTAGCATTGTACATTATTAACTACATTCTCTGTTGTTTTACCCCGAGGGCATTCTGATAGAAACCTGTTTACCCGCCGAGGTTAAGGATTAAAGTCGAGACTGCCGGGACAACGATGCTGCTCCTGTCAGATGTGACGGGTCTGGAGTAATTGCAACGACAAGAAATCACTACAGACTTTATTGAAGACTAGAGCGGATAACAACTCTATTATTATTTAATTGTTTATTTATCTATTTATTACCAGTTATGACTTTTAGATCATTTAATTCTGTGTTTGTATGATTTGTGTAAATCGTGTATTTATTTAAAGTATCCTCCAGGCCACCCAAGAAGGATGGGCCCTGCTGAGTCTGGTTCCTCTCAAGGTTTCTTCCTGTAATTTTCAGGGAGTTTTTCCTTGCCACAGTCGCCCTCGGCTTGCTCAACAGGGGTTTTTGTATCTGTTGGTCCTGGATTTTGTAAAGTTGCTTTGAGACAATGTATATTGTAAAAAGCGCTATATAAATAAAGTTGACTTGACTTAACTTATTATTACTACTTCTATTACTACTACTACTACTGTTATTATTACCACTGTTATTATTACTACTTCTAATACTACTACTTATTTTACTAATCCTACTACTACTGCTGCTGCAACCACTACTACTATTACTAGCACTTTTACCATAACTACTAGTCTTACTGTTACTACCACCACTACTACTTCTACTGTTATTATTACCATCACTATTATTACTACTTATATTACTACTACCTATTTTACTAATCCTACTACTACTGCTGCAACCACTACTACTATTACTAGCACTTTTACTATGACTACTAGTCCTACTGTTACTACCACCACTACTACCATTACTAGCACTTTTACTATGACTGCTAGTCCTACTGTTACTACCACCACTACTACCATTACTAGTACTTTTACTATGACTACTAGTCCTACTGTTACTACCACCACCACTACTGCTATTACTATTACTATAGTCACTGACTTGTGATCACTGTACTGCTGTACTCACAGTAGTGAACTGATTCTCCAGAGCTGTTACTCTGGTTCCTGTTTCTAGTTTAATGTCATACCGCTGAATATTTATTTAAACATGTTTTCAGAATATTTGGCACCCTTGAGGATACAGTATCAGATCGATTCATTACTCAGGTGTGATCATCCTTCTTTAAATGATTAACCACCCGTAATGTATTGAGCAGTGTGAACAGGTTCATGCTTAGCAATGCTTTGTAACCCTCCTTTCCAGACTGGTTGATGGTGCATGAAAACTTTAATTTAATTTGGCGTACATATTAATATACGAGAGATCTTCAATAAGTTTCCTCACTTTTATATTTTGGTTATAATCAGTAAGGGTGGAGGAGGAGTAATCGGTCGTGTCTGAGATACTTAGAGACGCTTATAGTCCAGATTTAGCTCCATCCATGCAGAGCTGTTTTAGTGTTTCTTTCTATTTTTTTCTCTGGATAATACGTTCTGATGTGATTCTATTTTGTCAATATTTCTACCTAATTTTAGAGATGGGATTTAAACTTTTTTACCTTTTGGAACTGAAGGTGTGATAGCTGAAAGAGAAAAGAAAAATAAAAAATTAAGAAAATAATGTTTAAAAGCTCCTGAAATCATTCACATTCAGAAACAAAATAGATTTTATTATTCCTGTTTCAGGTCAGTATGATGAGTAACAAACAATTCACTTGCAAAAAAAACCATTAAAAGTATCAGTAATGCCCCTGTCATGCTTCTTTTGAGTGTGTTGCAGGAATCAAGTTCTGAATGTGTTTCTGATGTTCAACTGTACAAATGATCTGGTTGTTTGAATAAGAAATGGTTCTGGGATTTACCGTTTGTTGTTATGGTTGAAGTTGTGGTATCTAAAAGAGAAGAGAGTAACATGTTCTGTAAAGAATTAAGCATGATGGAACGTGTAATATAAACAACAATGTGGTGGTTTAATGCAGCTCAACAAAAAGTGGAGAAACAGTATAAAACCCTACTACTACTACTACTGTTATTATTACCATCACTATTATTACTACTTCTATTACTACTACTACTACTACTGTTATTATTACCATCACTATTATTACTACTTCTATTACTACTACTACTACTACTGTTATTATTACCATCACTATTATTACTACTTCTATTACTACTACTACTACTACTGTTATTATTACCATCACTATTATTACTACTTCTATTACTACTACTACTACTGTTTTTATTACCACTGTTACTATTACTACTTCTATTACTACTACTACTACTGTTATTATTACCACTGCTATTATTACTACTTCTATTACTACTACTACTACTACTGTTATTATTACCATCACTATTATTACTACTTCTATTACTACTACTACTACTGTTATTATTACCACTGTTATTATTACTACTTCTATTACTACTACTACTACTACTGTTATTATTACCATCACTATTATTACTACTTCTATTACTACTACTACTACTACTGTTATTATTACCACTGTTATTATTACTACTTCTATTACTACTACTACTACTACTGTTATTATTACCATCACTATTATTACTACTTCTATTACTACTACTACTACTGTTATTATTACCACTGCTATTATTACTACTTCTAATACTACTACTACTACTACTACTGTTATTATTACCATCACTATTATTACTACTTCTATTACTACTACTACTACTGTTATTATTACCATCACTATTATTACTACTTCTATTACTACTACTACTACTACTGTTATTATTACCACTGCTATTATTACTACTTCTATTACTACTACTACTACTGTTATTATTACCACTGTTATTATTACTACTTCTAATACTACTACTACTACTGTTATTATTACCATCACTATTATTACTACTTCTATTACTACTACTACTACTACTGTTATTATTACCACTGCTATTATTACTACTTCTATTACTACTACTACTACTGTTATTATTACCACTGCTATTATTACTACTTCTAATACTACTACTACTACTACTACTGTTATTATTACCATCACTATTATTACTACTTCTATTACTACTACTACTACTGTTATTATTACCATCACTATTATTACTACTTCTATTACTACTACTACTACTACTGTTATTATTACCACTGCTATTATTACTACTTCTATTACTACTACTACTACTACTGTTATTATTACCACTGCTATTATTACTACTTCTAATACTACTACTACTACTGTTATTATTACCATCACTATTATTACTACTTCTATTACTACTACTACTACTGTTATTATTACCACTGCTATTATTACTACTTCTATTACTACTACTACTACTGTTATTATTACCACTGCTATTATTACTACTTCTATTACTACTACTACTACTGTTATTATTACCATCACTATTATTACTACTTCTATTACTACTACTACTACTGTTATTATTACCACTGCTATTGTTACTACTTCTATTACTACTACTACTACTGTTATTATTACCACTGCTATTATTACTACTTCTATTACTACTACTACTACTGTTATTATTACCACTGTTATTATTACTACTTCTAATACTACTACTACTACTACTGTTATTATTACCACTGCTATTATTACTACTTCTATTACTACTACTACTACTACTGTTATTATTACCATCACTATTATTACTACTTCTATTACTACTACTACTACTGTTATTATTACCACTGCTATTATTACTACTTCTATTACTACTACTACTACTACTGTTATTATTACCACTGTTATTATTACTACTTCTATTACTACTACTACTACTGTTATTATTACCATCACTATTATTACTACTTATATTACTACTACTACTACTACTGTTATTATTACCATCACTATTATTACTACTTCTATTACTACTACTACTACTGTTATTATTACCACTGCTATTATTACTACTTCTATTACTACTACTACTACTACTGTTATTATTACCACTGTTATTATTACTACTTCTATTACTACTACTACTACTGTTATTATTACCATCACTATTATTACTACTTATATTACTACTACCTATTTTACTAATCCTACTACTACTACTGCTGCAACCACTACTACTATTACTACTACTACTACTACTGTTATTATTACCACTGCTATTATTACTACTTCTATTACTACTACTACTGTTTTTATTACATCACTATTATTACTACTTATATTACTACCTATTTTACTAATCCTACTACTACTGTTATTATTACCACTGCTATTATTACTACTTATATTACTACTACCTATTTTACTAATCCTACTACTACTGCTGCAACCACTACTACTATTACTAGCACTTTTACTATGACTACTAGTTCTACTGTTACTACCACCACCACTACTGCTATTACTATTACTATAGTCACTGACTTGTGATCACTGTACTGCTGTACTCACAGTAGTGAACTGATTCTCCAGAGCTGTTACTCTGGTTCCTTTGTCTAGTTTAGTTTCATACAGCTGAATATTTATTTAAACATGTTTTCAGAATATTTGGCACCCTTGAGGATACAGTATCAGATCGATTCATTACTCAGGTGTGATCATCCTTCTTTAAATGATTAACCACCCGTAATGTATTGAGCAGTGTGAACAGGTTCATGCTTAGCAATGCTTTGTAACCCTCCTTTCCAGACTGGTTGATGGTGCATGAAAACTTGGTTTCATTTGGCGTACATATTAATATACGAGAGATCTTCAATAAGTTTCCTCACTTTTATATTTTGGTTATAATCAGTAAGGGTGGAGGAGGAGTAATCGGTCGTGTCTGAGATACTTAGAGACGCTTATAGTCCAGATTTAGCTCTGACGTGTGCAGCAGCCGACTGCATCTTTTCACCTGCACCATATGTGGATCAGCTTTGTGTACAGAAAGACACACCCTGATTATCCCTCGACTCTGTGCAGGCGCCATCAGTCAGCCAGCAGAGGTCGCAATTGCATCAGTTATGAGGAGTCCCCGTCTGGCTTCCTCTCTTTGAACAAAAGCCAATCGTTGTTCGTGTAGGTGCTCAGAATGCCCGATGGCAGAACTGACATTCGAACCGATGAGTTCAAGATGTTAGCTCTGGTGTTCTAGTGTGAGCACCCAGTAAAAAAGTGGAAACTTTTTGAATAACCCTCATATATACGTTTACATTAACAGTAACAACAGTAAATGTAATTACTGTTATAAGGACTTGGTTGAGTAAGCAGAATCTACATCGCATTATGGTGCTCTAGATTCATCTTTACCTCATCACAGGATACTGAGAATCTCGTCTGTATTACACACAGATACGTCTCTCATTAATGTATGTAACATTCACCCACCTTGTAATAGTGTTACAATGAGATTCACCACTGGAGTGTTATTACAGTAATAAATCCCAGAGTCTGATAGAGTAAGATTCTTTATATGAAGTGAAAAATCAGTTAATAAACTGTATCTGTCGTCTCTCTTGTGATTGGTGGTTTCTCCATCTCGACCATGGATGATATCCACTCTTCCTCTGTCTCCACCTTTACTCCAGGAAACGTTCTCTTTAGTTTCACAGAAAAGGGATATATCACCCCCCACTGTGCCACTCAGACTGAATATTCCTAAAAACAGAAAGAGAGATGAAAGGAGTGAAGAAGAAAGGAAGCTGAAATTGTAATGAAGAGAGGCGTAGGACCCAAAGGTGCGGAGCAAAAAATGATATTTATTAACAATAAATGATATATACAGAAGAACAAAGGAAAGGAGTTAAACAAAAAACAATTCGGGAAATCCCGAACGACGCCACTCTCGTCACTGGCAACTGAAAAGGAAACAGAAAATAGAAAAACAGCCAACGCGAGGCGCGAACCCGGGTCGCTCACTCGCGGTATTTATAACCACCCGGCTATGCTACGGCGTTGCTGAGGTTACACACTCGCCTTCTGAATAAAAGGCTGAAACGAGAAGACGGATCTTAGTAAATAATCCGTTAAAAGGGGCAAAACTTGTAAAGATAATTGAAACGGGAATAGTGGATCGGTTATGTCACCAGTTTTAAAAGGCTGGGAAGAACTCTGATTGAGTTTGGAAAAAGGGTTCAGGCGAGTGGATTCGAACCGGGGATTCACACATGGAGGAGCGGAGACTTACCGCTCAACCAAACCAGCAGTGAATAACCCTGGAAAAAGTACACGCCTTTAAAGGACTGCGGAAGGTGGCAATTAGCCTGAGGCTAACCCGCTGCTAGCTTTGCAAGCGGGGGCATTATGTGGCAATGCCAAAACAACCACAGCTCGAGGGCTGCAAGGAATCGCACCAGCTCTCCCTATTAAATGAAACAAAACCCTAATTTACCTCAGTCTTTCAACTTACACACCCAACCGCGCTACAAGGCGCCTGGGGTACCGAACTAGCCCTGCAAAAGGAATGGCTGCAGCAGTGCAGCCGGTCAAAAACAAAGAACAAAGGTGCGACGTCTGCAGACTGGCGACGCCCCCTTAAGTAGGAAGCTGACAGCTGCAGGTCGTTGCCCTAATCAGCTGGCCTCCTATTTGAGGCCATGCTGCTCTTTGTTCTGTAACGCCTGCAACGCTGTGAACTGGTGGTATGTTCACCAGACGTTGCAGGCACCCTAACAGGACCCCCCCCCCCTCTAGGGACAGCTCCCGAGGTCCCAAGACCCGCAGACGAATCAGTTCAGGGTCCAGGATGCGTCGAGCCAGTACCCATGAACGTTCCTCGGGGCCGTAACCTTCCCAATCCACCAGGTATTGAGTGCTACCCTGCACTTTCCTGCTATCCAGGAGACGGCGGACCATAAATGCAGGGGCACCCTGGATGATACGAGGGGCGGGAGGTTGTGGGGGGGGTAAAGCTCCCCTACCCGCGAACGGGCGAAGTTGGGAGACATGAAAGGTCGGATGCGCCTTCATCCTGGGGGGCAACTCCAACCTATATGTCACCGGGTTAATCCGTCGGACTACCTTGAACGGACCAATGTACCTCGGTGCCAGCTTGTGAGTGGTACCTTTGACGGGGAGATCCCTCGTCGATAGGAGGACACGTTGGCCCGGACGGAACGTAAGAGCCGGCTGTCACCTACGGTCAGCATTGCGCTTCATGGAGCGCTGAGAGGCCAAAAGGGCCTGTCTTGCTTTCCGCCAGGCGGCGCGGCAGCGACGGATATGTTGCTGCACAGTCGGCACCGCAACCTCTTGTTCCTGATCAGGAAACAGCGGAGGGGGATAGCCGAACTGTGCCTCAAATGGTGACATACCCAGAGCGGCATGGTGCAGGGTATTGTGAGCAAATTCAGCCCACAACAGCTTATCCGCCCAAGTGGCTGGATTACCTGCAGTCAAGCACCGAAGCATCTTGCCTAGATCTTGAATGACCCGCTCCGATTGCCCGTTGGACTCGGGATGATATCCCGAGGATAAGCTGGCCGTCGCGCCGAGAAGTTGGCAAAAGGCTCGCCAGCACTGGCTAATGAACTGTGGACCCCGATCCGACACAATGTCGGACGGGACCCCATGTGCTCTCACCACATGTTGCAGAACAGCCTGTGCGGTAGCCATGGCGGACGGGAGCTTGGGCATCGGAATGAAAAGGCAAGATTTGATGAACCGGTCTACAATCACCAGTACCACCGTGAATCCCCTGGATATTGGCAAACCCGTGACAAAATCCAGTGCCAGGTGGGACCACGGTCTAGAGGGTACTGGTAATGGATGGAGGAGTCCACGAGGACGCTCTCTTGTGCTTTTATTAGTCGCACAGACAGCGCAGGTACGGACAATGTCCTTGACCTGACTCTCCATCCCTGGCCACCAGAACCTTCGGCGCAAGAACACCAGGGTCTTAGAGACTCCTGGGTGAGCCGCAAACGAGGACGCGTGAGCCCATTCAAACACCTGACGACGGACTGTTGATGGTACAAACATCCGGTCAGGTGGACCTCCACCTGGGTCGGGCTCAACAACTTGAGCGTCTCTCACTGTTTTAAATATGCCCCACGTTACTGGGGCAGCAATTTGACTAGGGGGGATGATAGGATCAGGGTCGGTTTCGGGTCTGGTCGATTCCCACTGTCTAGACAGCGAGTCAGGCTTAACATTTTTCGACCCTGGTCTGTAAGAAAGGGTGAAATGAAACCGACCAAAAAAAAGTGACCACCGAGCCTGACGGGAATTCATCCGCTTCGCTTGCTGGATAAACGACAGATTCTTATGGTCTGTCCAGACAAGGAAGGGATGTTTTGCCCCCTCTAGCCAGTGTCGCCACTCATCAAGCGCCAGCAGGAGTTAGACGGTGCGAAAAGAAAGCGCATGGGTGGAGCTTCTTTTCCGGACCCCCTCTCTGGGACAAAACCGCCCCAACCCCGACATCAGAGGCATCCACTTCCACTATGAAAGGTTCCTCTGGGTCGGGCAACTGCAATACAGGAGCAGTTGTCAAGAGAGACTTGAGCCTATTGAAGGCTTGTTGGGCCTGCACCGTCCATTTAAACGGACCCTTCCCTGTGAGAGCCGTCAAAGGAGCGGCGACCGAACTGAAGTTCCGAATGAATCGCCGGAAAAAGTTGGCAAAGCCCAGAAATCTTTGCACATGGCGTACGGAACTAGGAGTTGGCCAATCCTCCACAGATTTGATCTTAACCGGATCCATTCGCAGGACACCTTGTGAAACTATAAACCCCAAAAAAGACACTGATGGGGTATGGAAAACGGATTTCTCCAGCTTGACGAACAAGTGATGGTCGAGCAAAAGCTGGAGAACCCGACGAACGTGCCTGACATGTTCTTCGATGGATCGGCTAAAGATTAAGATATCGTCCAGATAGACATAGACGTATCTGTCAAGGGCCTCTCGCAAAGCCTCATTGATAAAGCGTTGAAAGACCGCGGGGGCATTCATTAACCCAAAGGGCATCACTAGATATTCATAGTGTCCCGTGGGCGTAATGAACGCAGTCTTCCATTCATCCCCTCGCCGGATACGGATGAAGTTATACGCGCTGCGAAGATCTAGCTTCGTAAAAATTGAAGCTCGCTGAAGAGCTTCAAAAGCTGTGGCCATCAGCGGCAGCGGATAACGATCCTTAACCGTTATAGCGTTCAGACCTCGATAATCGATACAGGGGCGCAAAGTTCCATCCTTCTTTCCCACAAAGAAAAATCCTGCCCCAGCTGGGGAGGACGATGGTCGGATGAACCCCTGATCGAGCGCCTCCTTGACATATTCCTCCATGGCGATCCTCTCCGGTCCCGACAGGGAGAAGAGGCGCCCCCTAGGAGGAGAAGTGCCAGGAAGCAAATAAATAGCACAATCGAAAGGTCTGTGTGGGGGCAAGTCCCGCGCCCGGGACTTGCTAAACACCTCCTGTAGGTCATGGTACACGGGAGGTACCCGGGCCAAATCAGGGGTCATCGCAACAGGCGATTGTGGTGCCGATGACATGCTTGCTGGCAACAGGCAAGCATCCTGGCACCGTGTTCCCCAGGCGAAGATTGACCCGGTCTGCCAATCAATTTGAGGATTGTGCTTCTTCAGCCACGAGTGCCCCAGGACCACTTGGAGTTGAGGAACCTGGGTCACCAAAAATGTGACCCGCTCCTCGTGCCTCCCCAAACGCATCGTGAGAGGAGGCGTTTGATGCGTGATCGGGCTCCCGGCCACCGCCCGGTCGTCCACAGCGTGAACCACTATGGGGACTCGTAGAGGCTGAAGATCAATCCCCAACCCGTGCACCAGATGGCGATCAATAAAATTTTCCATCGCGCCTGAATCGACACAGACCTGGAGATCAGTGGTCCCAGAGTCCCAATGCAACGATGCGCTAAGGAAAAGACCCTGTTCAGGGATGATGGTATGGCTCGCCCTCGACTCCCTACCCCGAGAGTGGCCTACTCGTTTAACCGAGGTCGGCCTCTCGAGGCGGGGTCGGATGGTCGTGGGGCGGCTCCCCGAGTCGATCCCAGTTGCATGGGTTCTGGGTCCTGATCTCCCGAAATGGGCCGGGGCTGGCCCTGAGGCCGACAAAAGGGTGGGTGAGGCCCTCGCTCCCGGTTACGTTGTCGGAGTCGGGTGTCGATCGAGGTGGCTAGGAGATAGAAGGCCTTGAGAGAAGTGGGAAGTTCTCGAGTGGCCAGCTCATCTTTAATTCTCTCTCCTAGACCACGATGGAAAATGGCGACTAATGCCCCCTCGTCCCAACCGCACTCAGCCGCCAGAGTACGAAACTCGATGACGTAGTCGGCGACTGAGCGCCCCCCTTGGGACAGCTCGAGCAAACGCGGACCCGCCTCCCTTCCCCCCGTGGGATGAAAGAAAGTATCCCTCAGAGCCTCCTTGAACAAAGACTCTGAAGAACACTCCGGAGCGTTCTGTTCCCACAGGGCAGTAGCCCACTCCAAGGCTTTGCCTGTCAGCAAAGATATTATAAACGCGACCTTGGAGCGCTCAGAAGGGAAGCGGGACGGCTGAAGCTCGAACGTGAGGGAGCATTGTAGGAGGAAGCCTCGACATTTCTTCGCCTCCCCTGAAAAACGCTCAGGGGGCGGAATGGGGGTTTCAACTCCTACTGGAACCGCTGCGGGAGCGGGAGGATGGTTGGGGGGACCCGAACCGGCACCCAGAGATGGCAGCAGCTGGGCAATTTCAGTTACCCGCTGAGCCAGCTCTGAAAGCGCCAGCTCGTGTCGACCTAAAGCAACCCCCTGGTGACGAAGCACGTCAATCACAGGGGGAGTCTCCGCTGGGTCCATAACTGGTCGCACCTTTCTGTAATGAAGAGAGGCGTAGGACCCAAAGGTGCGGAGCAAAAAATTATATTTATTAACAATAAATTATATATACAGAAGAACAAAGGAAAGGAGTTAAACAAAAAACAATTCGGGAAATCCCGAACGACGCCACTCTCGTCACTGGCAACTGAAAAGGAAACACAAAAACAGAAAATAGAAAAACAGCCAACGCGAGGCGCGAACCCGGGTCGCTCACTCACGGTATTTATAACCACCCCGCTACGCTACGGCGTTGCTGAGGTTATACACTCGCCTTCTGAATAAAAGGCTGAAACGAGAAGACGGATCTTAGTAAATAATCCGTTAAAAGGGGCAAAACTTGTAAAGATAATTGAAACGGGAATAGTGGATCGGTTATGTCACCAGTTTTAAAAGGCTGGGAAGAACTCTGATTGAGTTTGGAAAAAGGGTTCAGGCGAGTGGATTCGAACCGGGGATTCACACATGGAGGAGCGGAGACTTACCGCTCAACCAAACCAGCAGTGAATAACCCTGGAAAAAGTACACGCCTTTAAAGGACTGCGGAAGGTGGCAATTAGCCTGAGGCTAACCCGCTGCTAGCTTTGCAAGCGGGGGCATTATGTGGCAACGCCAAAACAACCACAGCTCGAGGGCTGCAAGGAATCGCACCAGCTCTCCCTATTAAATGAAACAAAACCCTAATTTACCTCAGTCTTTCAACTTACACACCCAACCGCGCTACAAGGCGCCTGGGGTACCGAACTAGCCCTGCAAAAGGAATGGCTGCAGCAGTGCAGCCGGTCAAAAACAAAGAACAAAGGTGCGACGTCTGCAGACTGGCGACGCCCCCTTAAGTAGGAAGCTGACAGCTGCAGGTCGTTGCCCTAATCAGCTGGCCTCCTATTTGAGGCCACGCTGCTCTTTGTTCTGTAACGCCTGCAACGCTGTGAACTGGTGGTATGTTCACCAGACGTTGCAGGCACCCTAACAGAAATAATACAAGAATTAAGATTTAGATGTTGGTGCTTCTATTTTTTAGCTTAATGATAAACAGTTCAAGTTAAACAGTCAGAGGCAGGCCCGGAGTGGCTAATCGGGAGATTCGGGAGGATTCCCGATGGGCCGGCTTATGTCAATCTCGAGTTTGGGCCGGTTGGATGGGAAAAATAATTTTGACACTTATCTGTCACTTATCAAATCTTCTTCTTGCATTCATTCATCTGACAGAGCAGCCCCTACATTGCAGTAGATTAGGTGGGTTCTACCATCTGAGGGAATTCTCCCCTCCCAAATGTTTAAGTTGGTTTGGCCCACAAGGCATCTTTGAATAGCGCAAACCATCAGTCGGTGGTGATGGAGGGCAGGAAGAGGCCAGGTGGAGCCAAAAAGGCCAGGTTAAAAAAAAGCTGCCAAATGTGCCAAATGTGCCAAATGAACAGACCTCTTTTCCAGAGGACAGACTCCAGTTGCAGCAGGTACAGAGATTTGGAAATAATTTTGTATTGTCACTGCAAGGCTATTGCGCAACATTTGCAACATCAACTTAGCGTAGTTTATTTTGTAGAACCCAGTACACACCATTAATCACAAATATCCAGTTTCAAGCTGAAAATAATAAACATAATTTGAAGTGTAATATATTAAATAGCCTAACTCATTAATGGAATGTTTTGTTCCGACGCTACTGTACTGATGATCCCGAGGAGGCCATGACTACTGAAGGGACAGGTAGAGGATAGTCTAACAGAGTTATTTAAACTAAGATAGTTATTTGTAATGTAAAATATAACGTAGAGAATATACATGATATATGTTAAATTGTTTAGACATTCAGAAAGATGTCAGCACGATAGCCTAATTTATTTTAACAAATGGAGACAAATAGCCTAAATCACTATCAATTTAAGAATTAACAAAAGAAAAGTATCAGTAATGCCCCAGTCATGCCTCTTTTGAGTGTGTTGCAGGAATCAAGTTCTGAATGTGTTTCTGTTTGTTCCTGATGTTCGACTGTAGAAATAATCTGGTTGTTTGAATAATTAATGATTCTGGGATTTACCGTTTGTTGTTGGGGTTGATATTGTTTTATCTGAAAGAGGAGAGAATAACATGTTCTGTAAAGAATTAAGCAGGATGGACCGTGTATTATCAGCATATGTGAATGAAACCCATTCATTTAAGAAGGCCTGATCATCCCAGTGGTCTTTGGTGGGGTCAGGGCTTTGTGCAGACCACCCAATAGTTCCATTCTCCACACTAATGCCAGGTTAACACTACACGACTTTCCAAGTGGTCAGGTCTCTGTACAGTTCACACTACACAACTGGATCTCTTGTAATCGGGAGTATTTCAGGTCGGTGTGTATTTCACACTACATGACTGATCGGTGATAGGGGGTTTCACACTGGAATCACAGGCATGCTTCTTTGGTCCTCCAAACTACGCTTTGTCATGAAAACAAACGCGAGAATTTGAGAAAAGGAGTCCAAAAATGCACATCAACAAGTAGCGAGTGATCAAAGTTGTTTGTGCGCTGATGTGCAGCGTAAAATCAAAGAGAAAAATAAATGAATACGAGTGAGTTTTGTTCTGTAGCGAGTTGGAGGTTAATAAAAAAATTTTTGTAATGCAGCGTGGGTATTATGGTTTGGCGTGGACGATAAGTTCACAAATATTGTAAAGCTTGTGTGTCCCCCTCACCACACTCATTGCCAGTCGCAACCAACTGTGCCAGATATTCAACATGCAAGAAATCTCTCTTCAGTTGCCGAATGCTCGGCGAGCCGCTCGAATCGAGTTGTTGAGTAGTTCACACATAGCGACTGAGAGCCGAGTTTAGATTGAGGAGCGAACGCAGAGTTGCTCCCAAGCCGGCAAATCTAGCGCCAACCAGTCTCTGAGCGAAAATCAGGGCAAAAATCGTGTAGTGTGAACTAGGCATAAGCCCATCAAGCAATTATATCAATTAGAATACATACTATGTACTATGTAGTAGTCAAGTCATGGCAGTTCCTCACAATTTTTACATGTATATCAAAACAGTGAGCTGAGCCTAAGATCAAACCAGGGACCACGAACCATTTCAAGCTTTTCTAATGAACCTGCGTCAAAGAAATCGTTAACAATGCTGATGGCTGAACAATAAACACCCTCCACCGGATTTATTCATTCACATATTCCATCTTAACTGAGGCCCTACTTAACTCAAGGGAAAATGTGCTTCATTTCACTGACATCGTTTTTCAAAAATCACAGATTTCATTTTGTATTCATGAAAAATTTCAATCAGGATTTAGACCCAACCATAGTACCGAAACCGCATTAATTAGAGTAGTTAACGAGTTGTTAATGTCTTCTGATAATGGATGTGTCTCTTTTCTTGTTCTATTAGATCTTAGTGCAGCGTTTGATACGGTCGATCATAACATTTTACTGGAGAGGCTAGAAAATACAGTAGGTGTTAAAGGACTCGCACTCTCTTGGTTTCAATCATATTTGACTGACCGCTCGCAATTTGTTTATGTAAATAATAAATGCTCAGAAACTACAAAAGTAAAGTGTGGTGTTCCACAGGGGTCGGTACTGGGACCCCTATTATTTACACTCTATATGCTTCCACTAGGTGAAATTATTCATAAACATGGCATAAAATTTCACTGCTATGCAGATGACACTCAGCTGTATATATCAGCCAAACCAAATGATACCGACACAATCAGTAAGATAGAAGATTGTGTAAACGACATAAAAAACTGGATGTCGTGTAATTTTCTTTTACTTAATTCAGATAAAACTGAGGTTTTACTTGTTGGCTCTAAAGCTGCAAGAGACAAGTTGTCTAACCTGGTGCTAAACTTAAACACGTTCTCTGTTACTCCCAGCCCAGATGTAAAAAACTTAGGTGTCACACTAGATTCAGATCTCTCCTTTGATACACACATTAATAATATTACTAGAGTTGCTTTCTATCATTTGCATAACATTTCTAAAATAAGAAATATACTATCTGTTAATGACGCTGAAAAACTGATCCATGCGTTTATAACTTCTCGGTTAGATTATTGTAATGCTCTTCTAACTGGATGCTCTGGTAGATCCATAAACAAACTCCAGTTAGTTCAAAATGCAGCAGCTCGAGTGCTAACTAGAACTAGAAAATTTGATCATATTACTCCTGTTCTATCATCTCTACACTGGCTGCCAGTTAAATTCCGCATTGAATACAAAATAATTTTACTAACCTATAAAGCGCTACATGGTCTGGCTCCACAGTATCTGAGTGAACTTATTAATCACTATAATCCAGCGCGTCCACTTCGTTCACAAGATGCAGGGTTACTTATAGTTCCTAAAATTAAAAAGACCAAAGCTGGTGGAAGAGCATTTTCTTACAAAGCTCCACAACTCTGGAATAATCTTCCTGCCTCTGTTCGGGATTCGGACACAGTCTCAATGTTTAAGTCTAGACTGAAAACATATTTATTTTCTCAAGCTTTTGAGTAATATAGACAAAGGCGCAGAGCTTGGGGGTTCTTGGTCATAGAAACTTGTGGTGATCAGGGATGTTGGGTTGCTGTCGTTCTGCCTCTCTTGTCCGATCACTCAGGTTTGATGACGGTGGGGAGATGGGCGCTGATGTCCTGTGAAAGCCTTCATGACCTTGTTACCTGCTTGCTCTCCCTTTTGCTGTAATAATTAGGGCTGCCGGAGTCTAAAACTCTCTGTAAAACTGTTTTACTCAACTAGCATTGCACATTATTAACTACATTCTTTGTTGTTTTACTCCAAGGGCATTCTGATGGAAACCTGTTTACCCGCCGAGGTTAAGGATTAAAGTCGAGACTGCTGTGGCGACGACACTGTTCCTGCCGGATGTGACGGGTCTGGAGTAATTTCCACCAAGAATGACAAGAAATCACTACAGACTTTATTGAAGATTATTTATCTATTTATTACCAGTTATAACTTTTAGTTCATTTAATTCTGTGTTTATATGCTTTGTGTAAATTATGTATTTATTTAAAGTTTCCTCCAGACCACCCAAGAAGGATGGGCCCTGCTGAGTCTGGTTCCTCTCAAGGTTTCTTCCTGTAATTTTTAGGGAGATTTTCCCTGCCACAGTCGCCCTCGGCTTGCTCAACAGGGGTTTTTGTATCTATTGGTCATGGATTTTGTAAAGTTGCTTTGTGACAATGTCTATTGTAAAAAGCGCTATATAAATAAAGTTGACTTGACTTGACAGATTTCACAGATTTTAAAAGAAAAGAGTCACATTTTACGGCAGTCATTAAATGACACTCATGAACTGAATGATAGAGTAAATGGAAGCTACAACACACAGCACAGCGACCTTAATGGTTGAATGTAAACCTAAAACTCGTCTGTGTTTTGACCCCCCACCCATCCCAAGCTGTGTCCACTTAATCGGATCAAACGCAGTTACCTGAGTCGTGTTTTTAGCTGCTTTAGCTGATTTTATCTAACCGATTTCTAGTGTAATTGAGAGTCTTTACATTTTCAACAATTAGCAGACACTTTTATCCAAAAGTGACTTACAGTACTGTGACAGTATACTGTCTAAGCAATTGAGGGTTAAGAACCTTGCTCAAGGGCCCAACAGTGGCAACCTGGAAGTAGTGGGGTTTGAACCAGCAACCTTTGGATTACTAGTCCAGTACCTTAACCACTAGGCCACAACAGTCCAGTATTTAGAGTTTGCTGAGTTTATAAAGAAAGGAAGGAACTGTACATAGACAGACTACCGGGAGCAGAGTACTTTACTGGTGTCACAAATTCAGTGTTCAGTCTCAAGCCAACGCCCTTCATTTTGATTGGTCCACTGGTAAAGATCCACAGCTGCATCTCGTTTTAGGTGTAATGCTGTGAGCATTTAAGGAAGGAGCTGTGGATCATTTGTTGGAGGTTATTGGTGGTACTCTTGCGCATGGGCTTGATTTTCTTGCTCATGTAAGTTTGGTAGTCTTGCTCCTGTTAGTTAGCTTACGTTATGTCATACTCAGAAGTCTTGTAAAGTGTTAATCTTGTTTGTTCTTTGTTAGCAAGTGTTAGCTTAGCTTAGGGTTTAGGTTCAGGTTTTATGTGTTTAGCAATTAGCATTAGTGTGTTGTGTACTCGTCTTTTCTCTTGTTGCTATTATTAAACATTTTTGTTAAACATCTGTGTGTGTGTGTCCGCCTATCATCTCAGCTAACCCAATTCATTACTTGTTTGTTCTTTTGAGTACAGAGTACATAAAGAGAAGCGACACTTCCATTGATTATGGAATCCACAAAGGGACAAGATACACTCGATACGTACACACATACATCAAACATTGTCAGCACACTACAGCACAGAACGTCTCTTACACTAACTTAATTGCTGTATTATTGCTAGGACGCCTTGCTATATTACACCGCATATGTCACTAAACACAAACCTTACTTTGTGAATTTAAAGAAAATTGCATATTACACGTGAAACGGCTCGTTTGTAGGCCTGTGACGTGACTTTCAAGGCCGTGAATTAGTTAGAACCTTAATCATAATGCATCAACAGAGGAACACATTCAGACTACATCTGAATAAAACGATTCCTCAGTGCTGCTGGAAGAGGGAAGATCTCAAAAAGCACAAAACCTACAAGATTTTACCTGCACGGATCATTTTATACCTCATATATAAACAAACATCAGTATTCATGTACTCACCACACTGAGCTGTGTGTACGAAGATCAGAAAACAGATCAGAAGCTTCATCGTCTGATGTTCACCTCAAACTGATGTTCATGTGAATCTGATGTCCATGTGAAACTGATGTTCATGTGAATCTGATGTCCATGTGAAACTGATGTTCATGTGAAACTGATGTTCATGTGAAACTGATCTGAGGTTTTTCAGTACAAACCAACAAGAGGAAGTTCTGCACCCAGACCGACAGACTGATTGGTCATTTCCTGTTTTAGTTCCATCATTTAAACCACACTCTCACGATCTTATTTTCTTCTTCTTTTTAAGAACAGCTATTCAGGGCATGAAAGAAACTGTGGCAAGTAATTTATATCACCATACAGACTATGGACAGAATATCAGAAACCTCCTATCAAAACACTGTTTACCTCAATAACAGCTTCAGCTATCGTGTATAATTACAGCTCTATATATGTGTCACGCTCTTCCTCCAGTGTCTCTAACCAAACCGCAAACTCCAACTATTATGATTCAGCGGGTTCTGACCTCACAGACACACATCCACCTTCCACCAATCCTGAACCACTACACACACCCTCTTTACCAGAATTCCAATCATCCTCACCTGTGTGTAATAATGTCTATATGTATACACCAATCAGGCATTAAACTATGACCACTTTCCTAATATTGTGCTGGTCCCCCTTTTGCTGCCAAAACAGCCCTGACCTGTTGAGGCCTGGACTCCACTAGACCCCTGAAGGTGTGCTGTCGTATCTGGCACCAAGATGTCAGCAGCAGATGCTTTAACTCCTGTAAGTTGTGAAGTGGAGCCTCCATGGATTGAACTTGTTTGTCCAGCACATCCCACAGATGCTCGATTGGATTGAGATCTGGGGAATTTGGAGGCTAACTCATTGATGTGCTCCTCAAACCTCAAAAAGGGTGCATTATCCTGCTTAAAGAAGCCACAGCCATCAGGGAACCGTTTCCATGAAAGGGTGAACATGGTCTTCAACAATGCTTAGGTAGGTGCTACGTGTCAAAGTAACATCCACATGGATGGCAGGATCCGAGGTTTCCCAGCAGAACGTCGCCCAAAGCATCACACTGCCTCCGCCGGCTTGCTTTCTTCCCATAGTGCATCCTGGTGCTATGTGTTCCCCAGGTAAGTGACACACACACACCGGCCATTCACGTGATGTAAAAGAAAACGTGATTCATCAGACCAGGCCACCTTCTTCCATTGCTCCGTGGTCCAGTTATGATGCTCATTGTTGGCGCTTTCGGCGGTGGACAGGGGTCAGCATTGCACCCTGACTCAACAAACTGTGATGCTCTGTGTATTCTGACACCTTTCTGTCAGAACCAGCATGAACTTCTTCAGCAGTTTGAGCTATAGTAGCTCGTCTGTTGGATCGGACCACACGGGCATCAATGAGCCTTGGTCGTCCATGACCCTGTCGCCGGTTTACCACTGTTCCTTTCTTGGACCATTTTGGATACATACTGACCACTGCAGACCGGGACACACCCCACAAGAGCTGCAGTTTTGGAGATGCTCTGACCATCCGCTAACAATGGGCACGTGAGCATCAGAACTGGACCACGAAGAAATGTAAGAAGGCGGCCTGGTCTGATGAATCACGTTTTCTTTTACATCATTTGGATGTCCGGGTGTGTGTGCGTCTCTTACCTGGGGAACTCATGGTACCAGGATGCACCGTGGGAAGAAGGCAAGCCGGCAGAGGCAGTGTGATGCTTTGGGGAACGTTCTGCTGGGAAACCTCAGATTCTGCCATCCATGTGGATGTTACTCTGACACATAGCACCTACCTAAGCATTGTTGCAGACCATGTACACCCTTTCATGGAGACAGTATACACTGATGGCTGTGGCCTCTTTCAGCAGGATGATGCTCCCTGCCACAAAGCTAAAATGCTTCAGGAACAGTTTGAGGAGCACAACAGCTGGTTTGTGGTATTGACTTGGCCTCCAAATTCCCCAGATCTCAATCCAATAGAGCATTTGTGGGACGTGCTGGACAAACAAGTCTGATCCATGGAGGCCCCATCTCACAACTTACAGGATTTAAAGGATCTGCTGCTGACATCTTAGTGTCAGATACCACAGCACACCTTTAGGGGTCTAGTGGAGTCCATGCCTCGATGGGTCAGGGCTGTTTTGGCAACAAAAGGGAGACCAGCAAAATATTAGAAAGGTGATCATAATGTTATGCCTCATCGGAGTATATATACTGGTGCTGGTCATAAAATTAGAATATCATGAAAAAGTTGATTTATTTCAGTAATTCCATTCAAAAAGTGAAACTTGTGTATTATATTCATTCATTACACACAGCCTGATATATTTCAAATGTTTATTTCTTTTAATGCTGATGATTATAACTGACAACTAATGAAAACCCCAAATTCAGTATCTCAGAAAATTAGAATATTGTGACAAGGTACAATATTGAAGACACCTGGTGCCACACTCTAATCAGCTAATTAACTCAAAACACCTGCAAAGGCCTTTAAATGGTCTCTCAGTCTAGTTCTGTAGGCTACACAATCATGGGGAGGACTGCTGACTTGACAGTTGTCCAAAAGACGACCATTGACACCTTGCACAAGGAGGGCAAGACACAAAAGGTCATTGCTAAAGAGGCTGGCTGTTCACAGAGCTGTGTGTCCAAGCACATTAATAGAGAGGCGAAGGGAAGGGAAAGATGTGGTAGAAAAAAGTGTACAAGCAATAGGGATAACCGCACCCTGGAGAGGATTGTGAAACAAAACCCATTCAAAAATGTGGGGGAGATTCACAAAGAGTGGACTGCAGCTGGAGTCAGTGCTTCAAGAACCACCACGCACAGACGTATGCAAGACATGGGTTTCAGCTGTCGCATTCCTTGTGTCAAGCCACTCTTGAACAAGAGACAGCGTCAGAAGCGTCTCACCTGGGCTAAAGACAAAAAGGACTGGACTGCTGCTGAGTGGTCCAAAGTTATGTTCTCTGATGAAAGTAATTTTTGCATTAACTTTGGAAATCAAGGTCCCAGAGTCTGGAGGAAGAGAGGAGAGGCACGGAATCCACGTTGCTTGAGGTCCAGTGTAAAATTTCCACAGTCAGTGATGGTTTGGAGTGCCATGTCATCTGCTGGTGTTGGTCCACTGTGTTTTCTGAGGTCCAAGGTCAACGCGGCCATCTACCAGGAAGTTTTAGAGCACTTCATGCTTCCTGCTGCTGACCAACTTTATGGAGATGCAGATTTCATTTTCCAACAGGACTTGGCACCTGCACACAGTGCCAAAGCTACCAGTACCTGGTTTAAGGACCATGGTATCCCTGTTCTTAATTGCCCAGCAAACTCGCCTGACCTTAACCCCATAGAAAAGCTATGGATTATTGTGAAGAGGAAGATGCGATACGCCAGACCCAACAATTCAGAAGAGCTGAAGGCCACTATCAGAGCAACCTGGGCTCTTATAACACCTGAGCAGTGCCACAGACTGATGGACTCCATGCCACGCCGCATTGCTGCAGTAATCCAGGCAAAAGGAGCCCCAACTAAGTATTGAATGCTGTACATGCTCATACTTTTCATCTTCATACTTTTCAGTTGGCCAACATTTTTAAAAATCCTTTTTTTTGTATTGGTCTTAAGTAATATTCTAATTTTCTAAGATACTGAATTTGGGGTTTTCATTAGTTGTCAGTTATAATCATCAACATTAAAATAAATAAACATCTGAAATATATCAGTCTGTGTGTAATGAATGAATATAATATACAAGTTTCACTTTTTGAATGGAATTACTGAAATAAATCAACTTTTTCATGATATTCTAATTTTATGACCAGCACCTGTATATATATATATATATTTACACTGGTACACTTGCAGTAAAAGTGGTTGATATTACAGCAGACACACACGCTCATTTGTCTGATTTTATTTTTGTTAGGTCAGTATACATTTATTACAAAGTGTTAGAAAACTATTACTGTTTATAAATACAGACATCGATCAGCCATAACAGTAGTCAGTCAGTGGTGGAGTCTGACAGAGATCCTCACTATACAATTGACAAATTATTATTTTTAATGAAATTCAGTAAAAAAAAAAAAAAAGAAGAAGAAAAATGAATAATAGATTTATTGTTTTATTTTTTTGGCTTGTTGACTTTGGTATAAAGCTGCTCAATCTTCTTCTGACCTGGAATTAAAAACAAACAAATACTCTGTTAAAATAGCTCTTTTATTTTGTTTATTTTAAAAAGAATGTACAGTATATTGTAAGAAACACATTTTCCATGGTAGTTTTGGTAGTGAGTGATTCTGTGACTGAAGAACTGGAACACAACCTTATATGCTGAATCTACAGCACTTCTGAACCATGTGATCTCTGAACTGGTGTCCCACAGGGTTCGGTACTTGGTCTGTTTATATTTTCCCTATATACCCCTTATTTTGGTGTTCTCTTGTCCTCCACCTTCCTTTATCCTACCATTTATCTTTGAACAGCTGAGTCTCTTGGTGTATTCAGTTGAAGACTCTTCTCTTCTTCACCCAAATTGCATCCAAGCTATTTGTCTCCGTTGGAATCAGTCACCAGTCGCCAGCCACATACAGGCACAGTCCTACGTGTCTGTGTGGGCGCCAGGGTCGGGTCCCAGTGGTGGTGAGTTCGCGCATTAGCCTGCCGCACCAACTTGGCCACGAAGACACACCTCTTTATTAAGTACCTGTATGGAAACTATTGCGTACTAAGATCAACACCAAGCTCCATGTGACCAACGCAGGCACCCGGACAAGACCCGGAGACGTCCATTTCCACGCAGCAGCGGGAAGTGAAGCCCCGTCCAGCAACGTTCTTGACTTGTGAACATCTAGTCCGCTTGCTTTGACATCTGTAGACTTGAACTCCCTAGACTTAAGGTCTACCTTGAGAGCTCAGCTTCTAAGACTTTTGTACAGAAATGCCTGTAATTTGTTCTAATAGGTACAGTCAAACTAGCCCAGTTTAAATGGGCACTGAGAAGTCACCAGCTGTAGTTGGACATAATTTGTAATGAGGAATTAGGAGGTCAAGTCAATTTTATTTATATAGCTCTGTTTACAATGAATACATTGTCTCAAAGCCACTTTACAGACTTCAGGACCAACAGACCAAAGACCCCTGTTGAGCAAGCCGAGAACAACAGTGGCAGGAAAAAGTCCTTTAAAAATACAGGAAGAAACCTTGGAGGTCAGGCTACACAGTTAAATGACATTATAGAACCTTTTATACCACCAATCTGATTTTCCCCCTTTTATCTCCCAGTAGTAATTTCCAATTCCCGATTGTGAATCCGCTGCCACTTGCCCGATCACCACACGTCCCCTCCAACACATGTCCAGTCTGTAGCCTCTTCTTATGACCTGCCAGTGTTGGGCTCCCACATGGAGCCATATGACATACGGAGAGTCACGCTAAGCTCCACGTGACCAGTGGGGGTGCCTGGACCCGACCCAGAGATGGCGTATCGCAGCGGCAATGGGAAAGAGACGCTCTGGCAGACCTTCCCTCTCTCAAACACGGCCAATTGTGTTTGTGTGTGTTGGTGCAGAGTTTGATGTTACCTTTCCTTTTGGTGAAATATATCGATAGCAAGATGATTAATGCCACGGCAGCTGTGCAACTCACTGCCATGATGCCAACCACAACCTTCCACACATCTAAAAAGAGAGTAAAGACAATTTATTTAACAGAAACCATGCAAAACTGCCGTGTTGGGTCTACACCACCATCATTCATTCATTTATACATTTATTCATAGTGTGTTTTAACAGCACTTTATCGTATTCAGGGTCACAGTGGGTACAATTCACTGGGCGAAAAGCAGTAAACACCCCGGACTCCAGTCCATCTCAGTCCACACACACACTCATGACTGAGTTAATTTAGTATCTCCAGTTAACCTGAATGCACGTCTTTGTACTGTAGGAGGAAACTGGAGCACCCACATGAAACCCACACAGACACGGGGAGAACATGCAAACTCCACACAGAAAGGACCCGGGGAATCGAACCCAGAACCTTCTTGCTGTGAGGCGACAGAGCTACCCACTGTGCCGCCACCTCCATCAGTAACTGGAGCACCAGTGTGTGGACGACTCGGTTAGAAGCACAGCTGGACAGATGAGACAATTAGCACCCAACGTTAGTGGAGGTCTGAACTGCAGGAGAATTAGCCATACCATGGATACACTATATGATCAAAAGTATTGGGACATCTCCTCTAATTAAGCTAATTAACCCAAGCTCTATACAGACATTATGAAAAGGTTGGTTTTCAGTGCAGTGACCTGCATAGAGTTGTGACCTCAGCCCCACTCAACAGCTCTGAAATGAACCATCAGCTTATCAATTAGCACCCAGCCATACCAATTCTGTCATCTTTTGACTGAATAGGCACAAATTCCCATACACAGACACACTTTAAAGTCTTGTGAGAAGGCTTTTCTAAAGAGCGACTGTTGTTATAGCTGAAAAGGTCACATAGAGGTCACTCTAGTTTAATACCGCTTGGTTTTGAAACTGAAAGTCTGACAAGCTCATCATCAGGTGTCCATATACTTTTAACCATATAGTGTGTATACATATGGGTCAATGTATAAGGGTGTTACTAATACCCCAAAATTAGCCCAGACCAGATACTGTATGCCCAGAGAACTGAATAAGCACCTCTATGATACAGTGTCAACAAAACCTTACAGTGGTTTGGAGGAAGCCAAAGGATACTTTCAACCCAGTGTCCACTGCTGGATGTTCAGTTATACACCGATCAGCCATAACATTAAAACCACCTCCTTGTTTCTACACTCACTGTCCATTTTATCAGCTCCACTTACCATATAGAAGCACTTTCTAGTTCTACAATTACTGACTGTAGTCCATCTGTTTCTCTACATGCTTTGTTAGCCCCCTTTCCTCCTGTTCTTCAATGGTCAGGACCCACACAGAGCAGGTATTATTTAGGTGGTGGATGATTCTCAGCACTGCAGTGACACTGACATGGTGGTGGTGTGTTAGTGTGTGTTGTGCTGGTATGAGTGGATCAGACACAGCAGCGCTGCTGGAGTTTTTAAATACTGTGTCCACTCACTGTCCACTCTATTAGACACTCCTACCTAGTTGGTTCACCTTGTAGATGTAAAGTCAGAGACGATCGCTCATCTATTGCTGCTGTTTGAGTCGGTCATCTTCTAGACCTTCATCAGTGGTCACAGGACGCTGCCCACGGGGTGCTGTTGGCTGGATGTTTTTGGTTGGTGGACTATTCTCAGTCCAGCAGTGACGGTGAGGTGTTTAAAAAATCCAGCAACGCTGCTGTGTCTGATCCACTCATACCAGCACAACACACACTAACACACCACCACCATGTCAGTGTCACTGCAGTTCTGAGAATGATCCACCACCTAAATAACACCTGCTCTGTGGGGGTCCTGACCATTGAAGAACAGGGTGAAAGGGGGTAAAAAAGCATGCAGAGAAACAGATGGACTACAGTCAGTAATTGTAGAACTACAAAGTGCTTCTATATGGTAAGTGGAGCTGATAAAATGGACAGTGAGTGTAGAAACAAGGAGGTTGTTTTAATGTTGCAAACCCCTATGGTGATGTTCTACTATTCCAGGACACTAACGACATGCAAACATTAGTGATGCTTTATCACTTTGTCAGGAGAAATGTATGTGGAAAATAATCGGACAGCATCAGCAAGACAGAGTATTAAGTAATAGTGGTGTGATTGAAAAATGTAAGAAGGTTCGAACCGTTTTTCTTAGCTGTGTGCTCCGTGTGATCTTCACTCTGGTCATCAGTAGTAGGTTTGAAAGTCTCTAAAGGAAACACAAACACATTCATCTCATGTGTCAGTCAATAGAGTCAAATTCATACCAAAAATGTTGAGACCAAGGCTCTGTATAGGCAATTGCACAGAGAACCCACTATGCAGGATGCTTTACCAAGGTACACCAATACTGTGGTTTAAATAAATGCTGGAAATAAAAGCATCACGGTTCCAGAGAAAGCAGGTTTCCACTAGAGGAGCTGGCAAGTCTCTGAGGAAGAAACCGTGATGAATAGAAACACTTCCACCTGGAGCAAACTAACACTCAATAAGGCGACAACAGGTCACTGTCATGTAAAAGGAACCGACATGTCAATCATCTGCGCCTCCGTGCTCCCTCTGCCGGCCATTTATGAGAAGGCAGAAAGACACGGTTTTAGGATTACTACTCAATTCTTCAACCTATTTTAACCACTGTGAGTATATTCTAAAGAACTGATTATTATTATTAGAAGTAGTGGCAGTATTTATGCTGTTCATGGTTGTGGTGGGTCCAGTGCCATCCAGAAACATTAAGTACATAGTAGGAACACTTTTAGATTTTCATTTTCAGCATTTAGAGGACGCTTTTATCCAAAGATGTGAGCAATTGAGGGCCCTTACCTTTTTTATGGGGCCCAACAGTGGCTACTTTGGCAGTGGTGGGGCTTGAACCTGCAACCTTCTGATTACTAATCCAGTACTCTAATCACTAGGCTACAACTGCCTCAAAACAGAGCATTTATGTTTGCAGCATTTAGCAGACGTCTGTATCCAAAGCGACTCACAATTATGACTAAATACCAGAATTTAAGCAATTGAGGGTTAAGGACCTCGCTCAAGGGTCCAACAGTGGCTACTTTTGCAGTGGTGGGGCTTGAACCTGCAACCTTCTGATTACTAGCCAAGTACCTTAACCACTACGCTACAATTGCCTCAAAACAGAGCATTTACATTTGCAGCATTTAGCGGACGCTTTTATCCAAAGCAACTTACATTACTGTAAACAATCTGAGCAATTGAGGACGCTTTTCCTTAAGGGCCTTGCTAAAGGGCCCTACAGTGACTACTTTGGCAGTGGTGGGGCATAAACTGGCATCCTTCTGATTGCTAGTCCAGTACCTTAACCACTGAGCTTCCACTACTCCATTGCAGGACATTACAAAGTGACCTGATCAGTTTGGAAGAAGAACAACGTGGTTTCTGGGCACCTATGGTTGTGGTAGTCAGAAGAGAAACGGGGGTAAAGAAGTTATTTCTGACACTTATAAGTGCTACTACCTACATGATATGTCTAAAAGTAAGTGGACACATCTCCTAATGATTGAATGTAGCTGTTTCTGCCACATCCATTGCTAACAGGTGTATAAAAATGATATGAGGTAAATGATCATATTGATTAATGATTAATATCGTTGAAACAGTTTGGGGAAGTCCTCTTTCTCTGTCAGCAAAGCTCTATAGAGACCTGGTTTGACTAGGTGTGTTGTGCTGGTATGAGTGGATCAGACACAGCAGCGCTGCTGAAGTTTTTAAACACCTCACTGTCACTGCTGGACTGAGAATAGTCCACCAACCAAAAATATCCAGCCAACAGCGCCCTGTGGGCAGCGTCCTGTGACCACTGATGAAGGTCTAGAAGATGACCAACTCAAACAGCAGCAATAGATGAGCGATCGTCTCTGACTTTACATCTACAAGGTGGACCGACTAGGTAGGAGTGTCTAATAGAGTGGACAGTGAGTGGACACGGTGTTTAAAAACTCCAGCAGCGCTGCTGTGTCTGATCCACTCATACCAGCACAACACACACGTAGAAACAAAGAGGTGGCTTTAATGCAATGGCTGATCAGTGTATACAATTCAGGCAATTGAGGGTTAAGGGCCTTGCTCAGAGCCCACTCAACACTTTTGGGTGAATCAAACTTGGAGCATTACTGACCTCACTGACTCTACTGACTGAATGGGCACAAATTCCCACAGATACAAAGTCTAAAGTCTAGTAGAGTGACTCATTAAAGCTACGAAGGAAAGAAGGAACAATTCAATGTAAATGCAGATGGGTTTGGAACTGGACGTCCTACAAGATCATGATCAGGTGTCCTAATACTTTTGTGCATTTAGTGTACAGGAAGCACCTGTGGGTTTTATGTTTTACCCCCCTGATAGTAACTCTGATGTTCTAACAGATTCACTGGGGTTCCACACTTACTCTTTGGTGCCACCGTGAGTTCCACCACAGCTCCGTTGCAGTAGTATTTACCAGCATCAGTACGGGAGGTTCTGAATATAGTCAGAACCAGATTCCCTCCTAAACCGTAACGGTTCTCTGGATCAGCGTGTTTGGTTACGGTTCCGTTACGAGAAGTGAGAAGGTCCACCCTCTTTCCATGAACGTCTCTGCTCCAGGTCACCTCCCCTCTGGTCAGATCACCACAGGGAAGAGTGGCCACGTTTTTCTCTTGAACCTTTATGTTGTACATCACTGTCATGAAGATCAAAGAAAAAAAAACATTATTACCACTATTCTAAACAATAAAGTCATGTCAAATTTATTTATGTAGCACTTTTTACAATGGACATTGTCTCAAAGCAGCTTTACAGACTCCAGAACCAACAGATCAAAAACCCCTATTGAGCAAGCTGAGGGTGACTATGGCAGGAAAAACTCCCTTAATAATACAGGAAGAAACCTTAAGAGGAACCAGACTCAGCAGGGACCCCCGTCCTTCTTGGGTGGCCTGGAGGATCATTTAAATAAAAAGGATTTAAACAAATCATACATATACAAAATTAAATTTAACTGAAAGTTATAACTAGCAAAAAAAATAAAAAATAAAAAAAATAATGTGAGTTCTTCATTGTTCAGTCCAGTCTGTGATAAAGTTCTGGACATTTTTGGTGCAAACATGCCAGGTTTCCGTCACATCTTGTAGGAGCAGCATTGTTGGCACTGCAGTCTCGACTTGCGAGTGCATTGGTTACATCATTCACGGTATAACCAAAAGTATGTGGACACCTAACCGTGAGCTTGTTAAAAGCCTTCGTGATAAGATAAGATATCCTTTAAATGTCATATATACATATACAGATGTACAGTACAATGAATTTCTTTCTTCGCATATCCCAGCTTGTTTGGGAGCTGGGGTCAGAGCGCAGGGTCAGCCATCGTACGGCGCCCCTGGAGCAGACAGGGTTAAGGGCCTTGCTCAAGGGCCCAACAGTGGCTGCATGGCAGAGCCTGGATTTGAACCACCAATCTTCTGTTCGATAGCCCAAAGCTCTACTCACTAGGCTACCACTGTCCCTATTATTATTATTGTAAGGTCAGGCATTGACGTTGGACAAGAGCGCCTGGCTCTTAATCAACATTCTAATTCATCCCAAAGCTGGTCAATGGGATTGTGCATGCTACTGGAGTTCCTCCACTCTATACTCATCAAACCACCAGTTCATAGACTCACTTTAAACAAAGGGTACAGTCATGCTGGAAGACAGCTTCACAATTATCCTAATGTTAGTGCCAAACTAGCATCATACATCACCAGTGATACACTATATACACAAAAGTATTGGGACACTGTTTCTTATCATTTATCTGACTACTGTCCTGCACAGAGCCCTGACCTCAGCCCCAGTGAACAGCTTTGGAATGAACTGGAACATCAACTGAGGCTTTAGACCAGCATCAGTGCCCAGCCATACAAACGCTTTTATCTTTTGATTGAATGAGCACAAATTCCCATACACATACATACTTTCTTGGTCCAGAAGTCTTGTTAGAAGCTGCTCAGAAGAGCGGCTGTTGTTCTAGCTGAAAGATCACACAGAGGTCATTATTTTTTAATAGCGTGGTCAGGCGTCCAAATACTTTTGGCTATATATTACCATAAGAACAGCAACTGTTGCTTCTTTGTGGTCTTGGCCGATCTTTTTGGCATGACCTAGACACACATCATCGTGCTCCAGAACACCAAACTGTTAAAGGTTCTGCTATTATAGAGGTGGTGACACTTGGGTGGCACTGTAGTCTATTACGCTAGATTCAGGTTTGAATCCACAGCGGTGCTACCGGCCTGCCAGGCACCAGAGGGGGTGAGATGGGGGTGAGATGGCCGAAGCCCTGCGATGGGTTGCCTTATCAGTGATGATGATACACCGATCAGACATAATATTATGACCACCTTCCTAATATTGTGTTGGTCCCCCTTTTGTGCTGCTCTGTGTATTCTGACACCTTTCTATCAGAACCAGCATGAACTTCTTCAGCAGTTTGAGCTACAGTAGCTCGTCTGTTGGATCGGACCCCACGGACCAGCCTTGAGCCTTGGCCGCCCATGACCCTGTCGCCGGTTTACCACTGTTCCTTCCTTGGACCACTTTTGATAGATATTGACCACTGCAGACCGGGAACACCTCACAAGAGCTGCAGTTTTGGAGATGCTCTGACCCAGTCGCCTAGTCATCACAATTTGACCCTCGTCAGACTCGCTCAGATCCTCATGCTCGCCCATTTTTCCTGCTTCTAACATCAACTTTGAAGATAAAATGTTCACTTGCTGCCTAATATACCCCCCCCTCCACTAACAGGTGCCGTGATGAAGAGATAATCAGTGTTATTCACTTCACCTGTCAGTGCTCATAATGTTATGCCTGGTGGGTGTAAATAGTGACCAGTCACAGGAAATGAACTGCATATGATGAAGCGAGGCATTAAAACCTGACCACACTGTACGTACTGT
The DNA here is from genome assembly GCF_030014385.1 of Trichomycterus rosablanca. NCBI lineage: Eukaryota > Metazoa > Chordata > Actinopteri > Siluriformes > Trichomycteridae > Trichomycterus > Trichomycterus rosablanca. Next base: position 8,820,028 of record NC_085988.1, on the reverse strand, counting down.
GAAGCATGGTGGTGGTAGTACTAATTGTACAATTTGATAGAGTGGTGGAAAGAGCTAAATGATACACCACTATATGACCAAAAGTATATGGACACTTGATCATGAGCTTGTTGGACGCCCCAAACAGAGTGACCTCTATGAGATCTTTCCAGCTTGAAGAGGCTTCTCACTAGACTTGAGACAGAAGTATGTCTGTGTATGGGAATTTGTGCTATTTTATGCTAGGTGCTACAGGTGTGAAGAGAGTGAACAATACTCACCGCTGCTGGCCGTGTGGACGCTAACACACAGCAGGATACAGAAGAAGCAAACACACTCCATCCTCATCATCCTCATCCTCATCATAATAACCCAGTGTGAGTGACAGAGATGAAATGTCAGAGCTTATAACAGTTAAAACTGCCCACGCTGAACAAACCCACCTATTACTGAAACAGGAAGTGCCCTTCCACATCACCCACAATCCATATTAGTCTATTCGCTGTGCTGTGCTAACCGACGTACTGGAAAAACTGTTACCCAATCGATGTGTGTCAGACGTTCGTCTGTATAAAAACAAGAAGTGACCTAATATCCTTCTGCTCTGTGTGGCTCTGTGCATCAACGTGTGGCCAAAAGTATGTGGACACTGCTTCTAATGCTTGTGTTTATGTGTCTAATAACACACATTTCATACATAAGGTTTTGGACGTGTTCAATCCAAACTGGTGTAAACAGTTTGGGGAAGGCCCCTCCTGTTCCAGCATGACATGCCCCTGTGCAGCATCTTCAGAACTTACAATATTTACATTTACATTTTCAGCATTTAGCCGATGCTTTTATCCAAAGCGACTTACAGAATGAGCGGAACACGATGAGCAATTGAGGGTTAAGGGCCTTGCTCAGGGACCCAACAGTGGCAACTAGGTGGTGGCGGGGCTCGAACCGGCAACCTTCTGTTTACTAGTCCAGTACCTTAACCACTGAGCTATCACTGGCACTATACAATAGTGGCGTTCCATTTTAAAAAACAAATGGTATAAAAATGCACTGACATCTATGTGATCTTTTCAGCTAGAAGGCTTCTCACAAGACTTTGAAGTATGTCTGTGGGAATTGGGGTCCATTCGGTCAAAAGATTACAGCATTACATAGCATTTTTTACAGTTGATGTTCTTGTTCCTTCCAGAGTTGTTGAGTGGTGCTGAGGTGGTGCAGATCACTGGAGTTTGTTTATAGAGCTTATTGTGGGAAAGGACCTTCCCTAAACTGTTGCCACAAACTTGGAAGCATATCATTTCCTTTATATAACTGATTTATTACACCTGTTAGCAACAGCGTGTAAAATAACTTTTTTACTTCAGCTATCATGCCATGACTTATTAGGCCAACAGAGGGAGCTGCTCATTCCAGCAGTTGTATCTTCTCACAGTGATTGTACCACTACATGCTCCAGTCTTTATAATAATAATAATAATCACATCTCAGTTAGTTTATTTGTGGACTAAGGCTGTTCACTTTCATTATTATTGAGAGCAGTGGTAGCTCAGTGGGTAAGATGCTGGACTAGTAATCATAAGGTTGCCGGTTCAAGCCTCACCACCACCACTGTTGGGCCCCTGAGCAGAATCCTTAACCCTCAGTTGTAAATCACTTTGGATAAAAGTGTATGCTGAAAATGTAAATGTATTATCATTCCATTATCCTATCTGTCTGAATGTCAAGAACTCACCACACACTGGACTGAATAATGAAGAACTCACATTGTTTACATTATTATTTATTATATTATTTTATTTCTTTATTTTTTGCTAGTTATAACTTTTAGTTCAATTTCATTTTGTGTATGTATGATTTGTGTAAATCCTATTTATTCAAAATATCATCCAGGCCACCCAAGAAGGATGGGGATCCCTGCTGAGTCTGGTTCCTCTCAAGCAGGGCCGGCGCCTGGGGGGAACTGGGGTCGGCATTGCCCCCCTAGATTTTCTCACTGCCCCTCCAAGTGCAACGCATGCATAGGCTTTTTTTGTTTTTATTATCTCCGAACCAATCAGAAAAATGCGTGTTGCTGTTCAGTGTGAAGTTATTTCTTTGTTTATTTCTGCTTCGAGCAGCTTAGTAGAGCAGACAGGTTCAGTGTGAACAGGAGAGGTGATTACATATCAGGGCAATTTAAAACACTTCATTGAGTTTAAACTCACTTCCACATGGTAATGTTTGCTTAAAGTGGTGATTCGTTGCTTAAAATTACTTACCCCTTATTATTATTTAAATTATTTTATTAGCACTTAGCTGCTAGTTAGTAGCAGCTAATCTGTTGGACTTAACTTTACTTGATACCTTTCTAAATGTTTTTTGTGTGAATTCTGCATTTAATAAACATATATTGTAGGAAAACCTATAATGCATCGTCTTCTGTTTTTAAAAAAAATCAACCGGACTTGCCAGTGTCCCATCTGAGGGCTCCCATTATGTTTTACTGCAAAGCAGTCCAGAACCGAATCTGCTGTCAAGGTTCTTCCTGTAATTTTTTGGTCTGTCGGAGTCTGAAGTGCTATACAAATAAATTTGACTAGACTCTCTATGGTCCACTGGTGGCAGGTTCCTCTCTACGCGTCTCACGCTGTGGGTTGGTGCCAGCATACAGAACCAACGAATGTTCTTCTTGACACAACCCTCCTTTTCAATCTAAGCTTGGGACCAGCACTAAGAGTGCACTGACAAAGTGAACTGCCCCATAGCTAGGCTGTTGAGATTCAAAGCCTGGATCTCAGAGGTAGTGGGCTGGCTTACTTTACCTCTGTGTTCTCCTTTTGGGCTCTGATGTTCTTCTTTTTTGGGGGTCTGATGCTCTACCTTTTGGGGGTTTGATGTCTTCTGATGTTACCCCTTTTGGGGTCTGATGTTCTCCTTTTTGGGGTTTGATGTTTCTTCTTTTTGGGGTCTGATCTCCTTTATGGGGTTTGATGTTTCTTCTTTTTGGGGTCTGATCTCCTTTATGGAGTCTGATATGCTTTTTAGGGTCTGATGTCCTCCCCTCAGGGTCTAATGTCCTCCTTTTGGGGTCTAATGTCCTTCTTTTTGGGGTCTGATGTTCTCCTTTTTGGGGTCTGATGTCCTTGTTGCGGTCTGACATTGTACTTTTTGGGGTCTGATGTTCGTTTTTGGGTCTGATCATCTTTTGAGGGTCTGATGTCCTCCTTTTTGGCGTCTGAGCTTCTTTTTACAGTCTGATGTCCTCCTTCTTGGCGTCTGAGCTTCTTTTTAGGGTCTGATGTTCTCCTTTTTGGGGTCTGAAGTCCTTCTTTTTAGGGTCTGATGTTCTCCATTTTGAGGTCTGATGTTCTCCTTTTTGGGGTTTAATGTTTCTTCTTTTTGGGGTCTGATCTGCTTTTTAGGGTCTGATGTCCTCCCCTCAGGGTCTAATGTCCTCCTTTTGGGGTCTAATGTCCTTCTTTTTGGGGTCTGATGTTCTCCTTTTTGGGGTCTGATGTCCTTGTTGCGGTCTGACATTGTACTTTTTGGGGTCTGATGTTCGTTTTTGGGTCTGATCATCTTTTGAGGGTCTGATGTCCTCCTTTTTGGCGTCTGAGCTTCTTTTTACAGTCTGATGTCCTCCTTCTTGGCGTCTGAGCTTCTTTTTAGGGTCTGATGTTCTCCTTTTTGGGGTCTGAAGTCCTTCTTTTTAGGGTCTGATGTTCTCCATTTTGAGGTCTGATGTTCTTTTTGGGGTTTAATGTTTCTTCTTTTTGGGGTCTGATCTGCTTTTTAGGGTCTGATGTCCTCCCCTCAGGGTCTAATGTCCTCCTTTTGGGGTCTAATGTCCTTCTTTTTGGGGTCTGATGTTCTCCTTTTTGGGGTCTGATGTCCTTGTTGCGGTCTGACATTGTACTTTTTGGGGTCTGATGTTCGTTTTTGGGTCTGATCATCTTTTGAGGGTCTGATGTCCTCCTTTTTGGCGTCTGAGCTTCTTTTTACAGTCTGATGTCCTCCTTCTTGGCGTCTGAGCTTCTTTTTAGGGTCTGATGTTCTCCTTTTTGGGGTCTGAAGTCCTTCTTTTTAGGGTCTGATGTTCTCCATTTTGAGGTCTGATGTTCTCCTTTTTGGGGTTTAATGTTTCTTCTTTTTGGGGTCTGATCTGCTTTTTAGGGTCTGATGTCCTCCCCTCAGGGTCTAATGTCCTCCTTTTGGGGTCTAATGTCCTTCTTTTTGGGGTCTGATGTTCTCCTTTTTGGGGTCTGATGTCCTTGTTGCGGTCTGACATTGTACTTTTTGGGGTCTGATCATCTTTTGAGGGTCTGATGTCCTCCTTTTTGGCGTCTGAGCTTCTTTTTACAGTCTGATGTCCTCCTTCTTGGCGTCTGAGCTTCTTTTTAGGGTCTGGTGTTCTCCTTTTTGGGGTCTGAAGTCCTTCTTTTTAGGGTCTGATGTTCTCCATTTTGAGGTCTGATGTTCTCCTTTTTGGGGTTTAATGTTTCTTCTTTTTGGGGTCTGATCTGCTTTTTAGGGTCTGATGTCCTCCCCTCAGGGTCTAATGTCCTCCTTTTGGGGTCTAATGTCCTTCTTTTTGGGGTCTGATGTTCTCCTTTTTGGGGTCTGATGTCCTTGTTGCGGTCTGACATTGTACTTTTTGGGGTCTGATGTTCGTTTTTGGGTCTGATCATCTTTTGAGGGTCTGATGTCCTCCTTTTTGGCGTCTGAGCTTCTTTTTACAGTCTGATGTCCTCCTTCTTGGCGTCTGAGCTTCTTTTTAGGGTCTGGTGTTCTCCTTTTTGGGGTCTGAAGTCCTTCTTTTTAGGGTCTGATGTTCTCCATTTTGAGGTCTGATGTTCTCCTTTTTGGGGTTTAATGTTTCTTCTTTTTGGGGTCAGATCTGCTTTTTGGGGTCTGATGTCCTCCCCTCAGGGTCTAATGTCCTCCTTTTGGGGTCTAATGTCCTCCTTTTGGGGTCTAATGTCCTTCTTTTTGGGGTCTGATGTTCTCCTTTTTGGGGTCTGATGACCTTGTTGCGGTCTGACATTGTACTTTTTGGGGTCTGATGTTCGTTTTTGGGTCTGATCATCTTTTGAGGGTCTGATGTCCTCCTTTTTGGCGTCTGAGCTTCTTTTTACAGTCTGATGTCCTCCTTCTTGGCGTCTGAGCTTCTTTTTAGGGTCTGATGTTCTCCTTTTTGGGGTCTGAAGTCCTTCTTTTTAGGGTCTGATGTTCTCCATTTTGAGGTCTGATGTTCTCCTTTTTGGGGTTTAATGTTTCTTCTTTTTGGGGTCTGATCTGCTTTTTAGGGTCTGATGTCCTCCCCTCAGGGTCTAATGTCCTCCTTTTGGGGTCTAATGTCCTTCTTTTTGGGGTCTGATGTTCTCCTTTTTGGGGTCTGATGTCCTTGTTTTAGGGTGTGATGTTCTCCTTTTAGAATCTGATTCTCCTTCTTGGGGTCTGATGCCCTCGTTTTGGGGTTTGATCTCCCTTTTAGGGTCTGATGTCCTTCTTTTAGGGTCTGATGTTCGTCTTTTTGGGGTGTGATCTTCTGTTTAGGGTCTGATGTCCTTCTTTTAGGGGTCTGATCTCCTTTTAGGGTATGATGTCCTTCTTTTTGGGGTCTGATGTTTGATTACTTGGATTGTACTTCGTCTTTTCTAAAAAGAACAAAATAAATCCCCTTGTTGCACTTCATGCCTCCTAGTGGCAACTTGATTTCTAATCAGGCGAGAACGGTCTACCTCTATGGGTCTTAACATGGAGTTACTACACGCTTTAGATAAATAAACACATAAAAACTACATATTACACCTTTAATTCTCTCTGTCCTGCACATTACAACTCACATATTACACCTTTAATCCCTGATCATCTCACACACCCAGTTCTGTTATGCTAGTTCACAACACTGCGCTCTTATACTCATATTAAATACAGTTTTACACGCTGAGTGTCTTATTATGTGACTTTGAACTGTTTTATGATGAATGTATTATATAAATGTGCATTTTAGAGTGAAACTATTATAGAATTATAATAAAATCGATTACAAGTGAAGATGTGATTAGCAGGGCGACCAACGGAAAAATAAGTCCCGCCCTGTAAATATGGAGCTGCGTAAGGGCTTTGGAGGATCTGATTGGTTGTGGTTGTTGTCAATCAGGATTTCCAGGGCTGTGATTGGATGAGTCTGAGAAAAAGAACGACGAGTGTATTTTCCTGTAGGTAAATGGATTTCCTGGTGTTTGTGTATCAGATGTGTGTTGATACACCGATGATTTTATCATATAAATAATACTTATATGTATTTATTAATATAGAGTTTATTTAGAGTAATATTAACTCTTCATTCCACCATGAGTGCGGATTTACTGTCTGATCTGGATAGTCGATTTTTCGCTGATAATCTGCTGACCAGCGAGGACTGGGGTGAGTATAACAATGCATTAGTATAGATATGTTTATATAGGATTATATTATATTTATTATTGTTTAACTACATGTTCAGCGTTTATTAGGATGATTATACATGCCTTCTGCATGTGGGCACTAATCTAACCACCTTGCAGCCTCAGTAAACCAACCACTGCTTGCATGAACCCAGCTAGTGTATCTATAATAGGGTTCAGTTTAAGGGTTTGGTGATTTCTACCCATATAAATAGGGTTAGATGGACTTCACACATCAGACTGAGCCATAAGTATTCATATTGGAAAGTCTAGGGAGCTCTGAAGAGAAGTAGACTGTTCCAGGGACTTCAAATTCAAAATCGTCTGTACATGGAACAGTGGTCTCTGCACCAAGGTTGGAAAGAAGAACCAAATACTGCCACCTTACGCTGAGAGCAGATTGGTCAAATTGGTCGTTGTGCACAAATAAATAGGGCTAGTTTGACCGCACACATGAGACCAAGACAGTGTGAAACTCTAGTTTGCTCTGTAGAGACCTTAGAACCCTAGAACTACATGGAACAGTGGTCTCTCTTCCAAGGTTGGAAAGAAAACCCAAACTGCCACCTTATGCTGAGAGCAAATTGGTCAAATGGGTGTTTCTGCCCAAATAAATAGGGCTAGTTTGACTGCACACATAAGACAGTGGTGAACTCTAGGGAGCTCTGTAGAGATCTTAGAACCCTAGAACTACATGGAACAGTGGTCTCTCTTCCAAGGTTGGAAAGAAAAACCAAACTGCCACCTTACGTCGAGAGAAAATTGGTCTGGGGTATGAATGATTATGACTTGTGCACAAATAAATAGGGCTAGTTTGACTGCACACATAAGACTAAGACAATAAGGAGCTCTGTAGAGATCTTAGAACCCTAGAACTACATGGAACAGTGGTCTCTCTTCCAAGGTTGGAAAGAAAAACCAAACTGCCACTTTACGCTGAGAGCAAATTGGTCTTTGTGCCCAAATAATTAGGGCTAGTTTGACTGCACACATAAGACTAATACAGTGGTGAACTCTCGGGAGCTCTGTAGAGATCTTAGAACCCTAGAACTACATGGAACAGTGGTCTCTCTTCCAAGGTTGGAAAGAAAAACCAAACTGCCACCTTATGCTGAGAGCAAATTGGTCAAATTGGTGTTTCTGCCCAAATAATTAGGGCTAGTTTGACTGCACACATAAGACAGTGGTGAACTCTCGGGAGCTCTGTAGAGATCTTAGAACCCTAGAACTACATGGAACAGTGGTCTCTCTTCCAAGGTTGGAAAGAAAAACCAAACTGCCACTTTACGCCGAGAGCAAATTGGTCTTTGTGCCCAAATAATTAGGGCTAGTTTGACTGCACACATAAGACTAATACAGTGGGGAACTCTCGGGAGCTCTGTAGAGATCTTAGAACCCTAGGACTACATGGAACAGTGGTCTCTGCACCAAGGTTGGAAAGCAAACCCAAAACTGACACCTTGTGCTGAAAGATCCAGAACATTTGTCTGGATGGTCAGATGTAGTCCAAAGTGAAGCTGCTGGACCACAGATGACGCTGTACGCAGTCGAGCAAGCTTCCTGTGGTGCCAGGAAGAGACACGGCTTCAAAACGACCACAAGGGAAGTCCTGTGTTGCACGGCAGCCTCGGAGCCCTTTGTGATGTAAAGCTTTTAACTCCTTGGATGACCTGTTGTTGGACCATGGCTCCATGTGTGTGTAGTGACTGGATAAAATCCAGAACTAAATCTGGACGTTTGACCAAGATAATAACTCCACACCTAAATGTAGTAAAAGAAAAGAAGATCTGATTAATGAAACCTGTGTGTGTGTGTGTGTGTGTGTGTGTGTGTGTGTGTTTCAGATGCGTGTCTGTATCAGTGTGAGAACATGGAGGAGGGTGAGGACAGACTGAAATTCGACACATCGGTGAGTCCTTTCTGTTTCTTTCTCTCACCCAGCCGTTCTTCACGTATGAGAGATGAGACGCGATGGAACCAGCTCAGGTGTTCACTGCTTTATTCCTGGTTTGAATGGAGGTGAAGCTCAGGAGCTCCAGTTTCCTTTCATGACGGCCCAGACTGGAGCTGTCGTTTATCCTGAAGAGATCGGGATGAGATCTAGTTTTGGAGCTCTGCTATCAGCCAGCCTGGAGCCTACACAGACACACGTTTGGCTCCGTTTTAATAGGGCAAGGGCCGATAGCTGAGACACGGTTCCTTATCGCTGGGACTATTATGACCTCTGCTGACCGGTCGAGGCAGCGCCTGGTTCTCTGCGCACAATACTGAACACTGTGGGACCTCACCCCCGGTAGGAGGTGTATGGTTTGGGACGTGTCCCCTACATAGTGAATAAGGTTTGTGTGCTCTTGTCATGTCACTACACGGTGAATGTGATGTGTGGTTTGAGACACATCCAGTGCGTAGAAAATTTACATTTTCAGCATTTTCAGCATTTAGCAGACGCTTTTATCCAAAGCGACTTACACAGTGAGCAATTGAGGGTTAAGGGCCTTGCTCAGGGACCCAACAGTGGCAACTTGGTGGTGGCGGGGCTTGAACCGGCAACCTTCTGCTTACTAGTCCAGTACCTTAACTAGAGATGGGACGATCGATCGGCTACGAATCGGTATCGGCCGATTTTTAATCAAAATATGCTATCGGCGATCGGCGATATTTCCTAAAAGTAGCCGATCCGATCGTGTGATATATAAAGATCACGTTAAGTTAACAGCTCAGTGGATCGATCCAGACTTTGAGCTACGAAGCACCAACCATCACATCACCATTCATCAACCATCGTACAGAAACCATGGTGAAAGCTCTTACGATGTAATTTTGCTGATTGTAATATTTACTTTAAAAAGATAATTCAACCCGGTCACATCTGAGTCGATTCTATCAGCACGTTATATAAACTCCTGGTTCACTTTGGTAAATCGTAAGTGGTTCTTACTTTTCATGTGGACGAGAACAGAAAACGTTACAGAGCCAATCAGAGGCAAAAGTTTATTCATGACCAAATTCGTTAGTTCAGGATCATCTGCTGAACTTTTAGGATCAGAAAACTTTTAGCTCCTTAGACGGAACGAGTCTGACTCGGTTACAGATCTGTGGTAATAGCAGTTTAATGAAGCTTTATAATGTAAGAGAGTCACACAGAATGTTCTGTAGTAGCTGGTGTTTATTTAAAACCACGACATTTAATTAATAACAGTAAACACGGAGAGATAACCGAGAAGAGAAACTTACGCTTCACATAAAAACGAATCAACTCATGAATCACTTATAGCGATACTGTGAACAAAGCGTCTCTTCTAAAGGCACAAACACACACACACGCTGCTCCGGTTTATCTTTACTGTGAGGCTCTTTTTAAGTTTATTTACTGCTAACCCCGATCGGTCCATCTCTAACCTTAACCACTGAGCCATCACTGAAAATAGGGTTTGCCATTGTTACATGTCCACTATATGGAAAATATGTGATCGGGACACGTCCAGTATATAGTGAATAAAGCGTGTGTGGTTTGGGACATGTCCACTACATGGGAAATAGGGTTTGTGATTGGGACCTGTACACTCTGTAGTGATTGTTATTAGGGATGTCCCGATCACGTTTTTTTGTTCCCGATACCGATCCCGATCTTTGATTTTGATCCCGATCCGATACCGAGTCTCAAACCGATACTTGTATTTTCTCGATATTGTCTAGATAAGAACTGGATAATACTGTTCACACAGTGCACACTTCAAGTACATTACAGTTATTTAAATTAATCCAGTGTACATGTTTAACAACTAAAAAGCTCTGCAGTGCTGTAGGAAAAAATGCTGCATCCAAACTATTGCTTAATGTTCTTTTACAAAATAAAAGTAAACAAACCTAGTGCAGCATTGTAGTAAAAATGAAGTGAGATAATTACAGTTTCACTTTATATTCAAAGAACATAATTCTGTTTAATGCAGTGATACACTAAACATGAAAAGAAATCTCCACTCACAAGTGGTGCAGCAGCTTAACTTGAATATAAAAAAACAAATAAGTTACTTAAAAGCATTACAGTAAAACCTGAATACCAAAATAAAATGGACAGGCTCTTTTGTTATGAAGGAAAGCCAGTTCTTAAAGTGCTTGTATTGTGACAGTTGTTTGATGGACGGGTCTACGCGAAGTGAGTGTGTTTTGACCCTTTGGGGCTTCCATAGTGCACGGGATAGCGTGCTCGGCTCTGGCTGTCCGCTATTCGGAACAGAAGAAGTTAATAAAGTGTTAAATGCTCCCGACAATTTGTGAATATACTGTGTATTTATTTCTCTATTAAGCGAGTGCATCACTACGACGCTCGGTTACATAACTAAGCCAATCAGAGAGCTCGATACTGAGATGTCGTTCAGTCTTGTAACACGTAAACTGGTAAAAGCTGTACGTTATGGTCCTGAAGTTTTCATACTGGGATTAAAAGTGATTGTTTTGTAAACCGGAGTGATCCTCGGCTCACACACCATATAAACAGTAAAATTCTACAGTAATGAACGCAGCTCTGCTCCCACCGCCTCGTGAAACGCTCGCAGTGCAGACGTTACACCGCTGTTGGACAGCGGACACGCTGACGTAAAACAAAAGATCGGGTTATGATCGGCATTAGTAAAGCCGATTTCCGATCAGTTAAAAATGCCCTGATCGGCCCCGATCCCGATCTGTGAGATCTGATCGGGACATCCCTAATTGTTATGTGATTGATACATGCCCACTAAATTGACCCTAAATTGTGAACAGGGAGTGTGGTTTGGGACATGCACACAACTTAGTGAATATGTTATGTGATTGGGACATGTCCACTACATAGTAAATGTGGTGTGTGGATTGGGACTCGTCCACTTTGTAGTGAATGTGTTATGTGATTGGGACATGTCTACTATATTGTGAATAGGGGGTGTGGTTTATGACGCGTCCACTACAAAGTGAGTAAAGTGTGTGTGTGGTTTGGGTCTTGTCCACCACATAGGGTGTAGGGTTCGTGATTGGGACCCGTACACGTGTACGTGTATGTGATTGGAACCTGTCCGTTATATAGGGGAAATGGGGTGTGGTTTGGGTCATGTCCACTACATAGGCTATAGGGTTTGTTATTAGGACTATAGTGAATGTTATGTGTGATTAGGGAGACATCCACTACTTAGTGTAAATGTTATGTGATTTGGGACATGTCCTCTGTATATAGAGAATAGCGGGTGTGGTTTGGGATACGTCCACACTGGATCGTTGATTGAGATGTTAGGTAGTGAGTAGGGAGCAGGGTGTGATTTGAAACACAGCCCTGAGCAATATTGCTGCATAGAACAGTTTCGAGTGTCCATGCTCTGACCGCACCTGTGTCTCCCTACAGCGCGCCAACGACCTGGTGCTGACTCTCGACCCTGACAACCCCACGTCACCATGGAGACACCTAGGAAACAACCTGCTGGAAGGTAAATGAAACCGGACCTGTGGCGTCCACGTACTTTTGCTGTATTGCCGCCATCCAAGAGATCGTCATGTGACGATAGCAGTCATGTGACGTCAGCTTAGCATGTTTTATTTCTTTACCTTGACACACGGTCAGCTCATCGCCAGGATTAAAATGGTCAGCCGTCTGATCCACAGTACATCTTCCGGTGGTCAGTACCAGACCCCAAATTAGCCCTCACGTCCTCACGTGTGGCTGGTCCCTCCTCTGTACCGCCGTCTGTGGGTACTCACCACGATGATGCTATGCTTCAGTCTGGCTAGCGGGCGAGTCTGCTGGCTGGTCGAGGCGCCTACTCAGATCTGGGGGTCTAGGGTTTGAATATTAAAGGTGCCATCATCCAGGTGGACGCCTGCACAGACAGGATCGGTTATGTCTTATAGAAAGAGGGACGTCGGAGGGAGGATAGCAGCCTAGCCGCTGGGGGAGACACTTGTCAGTGCGCTCTCAGTGCAGGTCCCAAGTACAGATAGAAATAGGAGTGTTGCATCAGCAAGGGCATCCTGCAAGTTTTCTAACTCTCTCTGTGTGTGTGTGTGTGTGTGTGTGTGTGTGTGTGTGTGTGTGTGTGTGCACAGGTAACATGTCCGCACTTAAAGATGAAATGACGATAACACAACCTCTCCCCGTCGACATGTGTAAGTGAGATTTCCTCCGATCAGCCATAACATTAAAACCACCTCCTTGTTTCTACACTCACTGTCCATTTTATCAGCTCCACTTACCATATAGAAGCACTTTGTAGTTCTACAATCACTGACTGTAGTCCATCTGTTTCTCTGCATGCTTCGTTACCCCCCTTTCATGCTGTTCTTCAATGGTCAGGACCCCCACAGGACCACCACAAAGCAGGTATAATTTAGGTGGTGGATGATTCTCAGCACTGCAGTGACACTGACATGGTGGTGGTGTGTTAGTGTGTGTTGTGCTGGTAGGAGTGGATCAGACACAGCAGCGATGCTGGAGTTTTTAAAACACCGTGTCCACTCACTGTCCACTCTATTAGACACTCCTACCTAGTCGGTCCACCTTGTAGATGTAAAGTCAGAGACGATCGCTCATCTACTGCTGCGGTCATCTTCTAGACCTTGTAGACGCTGCCCACGGGGCGCTGTTGGCTGGATATATTGTTGGTTGGTGGACTATTCTCAGTCCAGCAGTGACAGTGAGGTGTTTAAAAACTCCAGCAGCGCTGCTGTGTCTGATCCACTCATACCAGCACAACACACACTAACACACCACCACCATGTCAGTGTCACTGCAGTGCTGAGAATCATCCACCACCTAAATAATACCTGCTCTGTGGTGGTCCTGTGGGGGTCCTGACCATTGAAGAACAGGGTGAAAGGGGGCTAACAAAGTATGTAGAGAAACAGATGGACTACAGTCAGTAATTGTAGAACTACAAAGTGCTTCTATATGGTAAGTGGAGCTGATAAAATGGACAGTGAGTGTAGAAACGTCCTCATCGACTCTGTGTTCGTGTTTCAGTGTTTCAGTTGAAGGCCGAGCCTCCGTCCCCGTCCTCCTCTCTTGGTTCAGAGTCCTCACTGTCGTCCTTACCTGAAAACCAGGTACACACACACACACACACACACACACACACACACACACACACACACACACACACACACACACACACTCACACACTCACACACTACAGACCTCTCTACAGAGCAATGCTGCTGATTTGAAACACACCCTCACCCACCAGCTCTTTCTATCCCCAGCAGGAACGTTTATTCTGCACTTTTATTATTTAAATCCTGAACGGTAGAACGTCTGTGAACGGTGAAGTCTGTTCCACTGCGAGGTGCTTGGGTGGCATCACTGCCGAGTCTCGAGTCGCTTGGTCCGGCCTCGTTTGTGCCACCCACCATGTCTAAGGGAGGGAAGGTCACCCAGGGTTCCTCCTCACTGCTGTCAGGACGAGTGGTGGAGGAATACAAAGGGAGTAGCGTGGTCCTCCAGACATGGAGCACCTATCAGCTACGTACATTCAGTGATTGTTTTATAAGCTACACTGACCGTACAGATGATTTTGGTGGGTATACAATTACTGATTGTAGCACATCTGCTGCTCTGCATGCTGTCACAGGACTCTCATAGAATTCTCAAAATGCTACAACCATCACTAACAAGGTGCGTGTCCCTGATAAAGCTGATTTAAAAAAATCCCAACAACACTGCTGCACCTGCTACACTCACACACACACACACAGAACAACACAGCGGCGCGAACACGTCATTACCATGTCCGAACGTCGTCTGGTCGTCTGGTCTAACTCTCTTAGGAGTATCTTCTTTAACAGACGAGCTATAGTCAGTTGTTGTATACCCACACAGTGCATCTGTACGGAAGGTGAAGCTCATATAATAATCAATGCATGTATGTAGCAGATAGGCGTTCCTAATAAAGTGCTGGGTGAGTGTGTATACCGATGATTAGTCCGGTATCCTGACCGCCCTGGTAGCTCAGTGATTAAGGTAAGCGTGAGTGAAACAGTGAGGAGCGGGACGATAAGGGTCCCGGATCTGAAATAAAACGTAGGATGTGAGATAATAAAAGGTAAAGAATTACAGAACAGAGATGTTTACACAGCTGTACAACCTGCAGCGTAGAGCAAACAACCCCCGCGCGTGTGTGTGCGTGTGTGTGTGTGTGTGTGTGTGTGTGTGTGTGTGTGAACAAAGAGTATGAATATTTACCTGTTAGAATCACTATTATCAGTTTCGTTGACACATGCAGCTTCACGCTAAGGTTTACCCAACTTCAGGGTTAAGGGCCAACAGCGGCAACCCTAGCTTGAACCAGCACCCCAACCTTGTTGGATATCGTATTAGCATTCATTTGGAGCCCCTCTCTTCCTTTGCAGCTACAACCGTGTGCTATTTTCTCTGAAGCCTTTCTATGAGGTTGTGGAAATCTGTGACCGTTGAGAAGTTCTGGCTTCGAATTAGTAGGAGCTCCTGCTTGGTTGGATACAGGGCTCTAGAGTGCGACCTAATGTCTCAATGGTGCGACTGAAAAAAAAATCTGAGGTGGCACCGGTGCGACCAGCCGTTCGAGGGGCAAAGAAAAAAGTCTCCGAATTCTCCGGTGCACCAACAGACACACATTAGATCCATATCTAATCATATCTATATGTCTAAACCAATCAGAGATAGTGAAGGGCGGGACCGGCGTCATCAACGGTGGGCGTTACAAAGCGAACGTTAAGAGTATCATGACGGAGCGTGTGGATTATGTGTGAGCGTCTGTGCTGCTGTTACAGATGTTGGTTTTAATGTAAAAACATCGATCAAACATCGGTGATGAGAAGACGTGACGTGTTCGTCTCAGTTCTTGTTTTCTTTAGTTTATTGGCGTGAGAAGAGTTTTGCGCTTCGCTCTCACCGCGACTCTCGACGTAAATAACCGATTTGCTCAGCGCTCGACTCGAGAGATAAAACATCATTAAAGTTCCACGATACAAACAAACATCTGTGTGAAATAACCATCAAATCCAGTCTAACAGCTCCACATGTATCTGTGTTTAACTGGATTCACTTCACGTGTGCTGTTTATATTTCACGCTAAACGTTGTTCGTTCTGTCCGGGTCACTTTTACCACGTCATATCACACAGTTCATCTTTTTTTAAGGCACTTTAAAAATATCAGCAGCAAACTGACTCAAAATGTAATAGTCACGTAGCCTATGTCAGTAATATGTCTCTCATTACTGCATTAACCGTATGTAATGTTCTTATCATTAAATGAGATGTGCAGTTTGAAGCCCTTAAAACACCTTGCACTTTTAATGTAGATTTTTTTTTATTTCATTTATCTTGAGTTAAAATTTCAGCTCAGTGAAGCACTTTAAGCACCAACACTTTTGCAGTAAGTTACCTTTCCTGTAGAATTGTGCTTCAAATAAAGAACTTCATGTTGACCTGATTGTTAGTTAATCATTTGCAAGTCAATATTGCCTATATAGACAGTGATTCAAAAAAAAAAAAAGAAGTGAACCTGTAAAACTGAGGTGTTGAATGCGATGCGGTCGAAAATTTGGGTGCACCTAACTTTTGTGCTGGTGCACCTAAGAAAAAAAGTTAGGCGCACCAGTGCAACCAGTGCAAAAAAGTCTAGAGCCCTGGGATACTACAGTTGGACATACCCATCTTTTGTACCCACACGGTCAGTATAATTTTTATACTGAATGGAGCTTTCAGAGGGCAGACACAGAAACCCCTGACTGTCCAGACAGGAGACAATAATGTTCTTCAGGGTGGGTATAGGTAGATAGGGATGATTGGTTTGAATGGGTGGGTGTGGTAGATAGGTTGGGTGTTGGATGATGTATGTATGAAGAATGGAGGAAGGAATGGTTTGGTAGGATTAGGGCTGGGCGATATATCGAGATTTTATAATATATCGATATATTTTCATACGCAATATAAGATAAGACAATATCGCGTATATCGATATAGATGTTGCGTTCCAGTTAGATCTGACAGTTCGTCTTTCTCTTCTCCCAGTTTGTCTCTGCGCATGTTCACCTGCCCCGCCCCTCCCCCTCACTGCCCCGCCTCTCTCCCTCACTGCCCCGCCCCTCTCCCTCACTGCCCCGCCCCTCTCCCTCACTGCCCCGCCCCTCTCCCTCACTGAACACAACTCGCCCCTCTCCACCGCCGATTCCTTCTGCCATCAGAACACATTTCTGTAAGTAAAACTCCATGATAGCATGGAGACGGTGGAGGAGCTGGTTAGTAAAAAGAATAATAATGGCTCAGTTATTTGGAGATGGTTCGGATTCAGTGGTGGAGAAGTGTCAGATGAGCAGCAGAATAATGGATTCTGTAGAGAATGCCCAAAACAAGTCCAGACAAAAGGTTCCAGCTCACCCAGCTCCGTGTACCTTTGCTCATTCGTTTTTCACTTCAAATCCCAAAGTTGAAAAACAAGAAAACGAGTCGTTATAAGTTTCAAAAACCAATATTGGAAAACGGAAATGCACGCGCTGACATGCACGTATTTACTTTATAAACAGTGTATGCGAGTGTTGAGAAAGTAATAATAACGTAACGGTGCGTCTCCTGTTGTTCTGACTCGTGTGTTTGTATATGTGATGTGCATATATTTGCTCTATCTGTAAAAAACAAACATTATGGGAGTGATTTCTGTACTGGATGTTGTACGTGATCATGTTAGTTTATACTGGACGATCGCACGACGTCCGACACGTCATTTATTTATTTATCTTCTATTATATTATATCTTGTTGTTGGCCAATAAACAAAAATTAATACAATTGCACGAACTAACTCTGCAGTAAACAAGGAGCAAACAGCAATTAAACAACAAATAAAGCTGTTAAATAATAATAAAGTGCAGAACGCTGAATAAAATGCATTAAATAACGTAATAGGTACACAGTAACATGAACGATTAGTTCTGCCTGAATTACAGAACTTCTCTAGAGTTCTATACGGTATAAAAAAATTATTATCCAAATGTTAATGTTGTGGAGACGGATGTAAAACAATGTATAAAGTCCAAACATGTGAGTGGGGTTTAACGAGAACGCTACTTTTAATGTCATACAAGCTCAGTGCAAAACACGCAAGCGCATCTTCCCTACACACTCGCTCCCTGCGCCCTATAGTGCACTTAACATTCTTAAAGGGCCAGACTATATATTTGTAATTCACATTACACAACAGGCGAGACATTAGAAAACTTTTTCTTAGAATAGTTCTTTTTTTTAAGGAAAAATAGTTCCTGTGTGAAGCTTCCCCAGCATGAACGTTACTAAAAGTACCTGTAAAAAATTTGGAACATGTAGCTTTGTCTCAGAAGTGTCTTGTTGTTATTACCTTATGGGATGAAAAAATATCGAGATATATATCGTATATCGCCATTCAGCTAAAATATATCGAGATATTACTTTTGATCCATATCGCCCAGCCCTAGGTAGGATGAATGGATGCAACAAGGGCTGTTTAGAGAGGAGACAGTAATTGACTATCTTCTATAGGGATGGTTGGTCTGAATGGTTGGATGGTTTGTTGTATATAGGAATGATGGGTAGGAATTAATGGATGGGTGGGTGTTGTTGGATAAAGACCAATAACTAATAGAGATGTGTATTTATTTATTTATTTATTTAACAGGGACAATATATATTAATCAACATTTTTGTTTCCACATCAATGTAAATGTACCAGAGTTAGCTATAAAGCTAATTTCCATCTGTAGTCCCTAGGCAGGTTGTAAGCAGTGTCAATAGCTCAGTAAAACATTATACACAGAAAAAGCTATTAAAATACACACATATATACACATAAACGTACATACATATAACATCACAAACAGTAGATAGAAATATATGTGATTATCAATGATAACAGGTTTGATTTGCTTTCAGCCATGTCTTCAACTTATATTTACCAGTTTGATCATTTGTGCTCGCTCTTAACTCGATTGGTTCCAGTATTGGGTGGCTCTAACTGAGAAGACTGCTTGCCCAAATTTGCTTTGTCTGTATTGTACAATACAGTCCCCTCTAGTAGTTGCTCTTGTTATCCTGCTACCTCTACTATCTTTTTGTGCTATAAACTGATTCAAGGGAGGAGGAGCAAGCCCATTTAAAATCTTGAAAATGAGACAAGCATCTGCAAAATGTTTGAAATGATCAAAACTAAATAAATTATGCTTTTGTACAATATGACAGTGATGGTAGCTATTAGGCTTCCGGTCTAATACCTTTAGTGCCTGTTTATAAAGGGACTCGATAGGTTTTAAGATTGTAGAGCTTGTTTGTGACCAGCTTGTGAAGCAGTACGATATGTGAGAAAAAATCATTGCGTGCATGAAGAGTTTGGCTGTAGCAGCTGTTAGATATGGTCGTATGTGTCTAAAATTAGCTAAGTTCAGTTTAACAGTACTTGTTACCTTTTTAACATGCTTTTTAAATGACATGTTTGAGTCTAAGATGATTCCAAGATACTTAGTATCAGACACTACTTTGAGCTTTTGAGCTTTGAGCTTTCATCTCTATGTGTGGATCATAGAGATGAATTAATGAATGAATGGAACAAGGGCTGGTTGTTTTGGTAGGATGACTGGATGAATGAAACAAGGGCTGCAGTAGGCATGGTTGGTTTGGTAGAAGAGATGGATGGATGGAACAAAAGATGGTTTGTTTAGTCGGAGGGATGGATGAATGAAGAAATAAATGGAACACTAGATGGAAGGTAGGATGAATGGATGATGAATAGTACAAGAGATGGTTGGTTGAGTAGGAAGGATGGATACATGAATTAATGATGGAAGGATGGATGGATGGATGGATGGTTAAATATGGGATGGTTGGTCTGATAGAAGGAAGGGTTGACGAATGGATGGATGGATGAATGCAACAAGGGTCAGTTGGTTTGGTAGGAAGGATGGATGAGTGGATGGGTTAATGAAGTAATGGAACAAGGGATGGATGGAACAAGAGATGGTTGGTTTAGTAGGAAGAAGGGATTAATGGAAGAGGGGATGGAAGGATGACTGAATGGATGGATGAATAAATGAAATAAGGGATGGTTGGTTTGGTAGGAAGGTTTAATGGATGGATGAAGGAATAGAACAAGGGATGGTTGGTAGGATGGAGGGATAGATATATGGATGGATGGAACCAGAGATGGTTGGTTTAGTAGGAAGGATGAATGGATCAATTTGTTAATGGAAGAAGGAATGGAAGGAAGGATGAATGAATTAATCAATGAATGAATGGAACAAGGGCTGCTCAGAGAAAAGACAGTAATGGACTATCTTCTTTAGGAATGGTTGGTTTGGTAGAAGAGATGGATAGATGGAACAACGGACGGTTTGTTTAGTAGGATGGATGGATGAATGAAGAAATTAATGGAACAAGGGATGGAAGGATGAATGGATGGTTAAATGTAATAGGGGATGGTTGGTTTGATAGAAGGGATGGATGGATGATTGGTGATGGATGATAAACAAGGGTGTAGGAAGGATGGGTGAGTGCATGAATGTATGAATTAATGGAACAAGGGATGGATGTAAGAAAGAATGTAAGAGATGGTTGCTTTAGTAGGAAGTAGGGCTGGGCGATATGGATCAAAAATAATATCTCGATATTTTTTTCTGAATGGCGATATACGATATATATCTCGATATTTTTTTTATCCCATAAGGTAATAACAAAAAGACACTTCTGAGACAAAGCTACATGTTCCCATTTTTTTACAGGTACTTTTATTAATATTCATGCTGGGGAAGCTTCACACAGGAACTATTTTTCTTTAAAAAAAAAAAAAAAAAGAGCTATTCTAAGAAAAAAGTTGTTTTCTAAGGCATCTCCTGTCGTCTAACGTGAATTACAAATATATTGTCTGGCCCTTTAAGAATGTTAAGTGCACTATAGGGCGCAGGGAGCGAGTGTGTAGGGAAGATGTCGGAATGACACGGTTTCCGGCTGAGCTTGTGTGACATTAAAAGTAAAACCCAGTTAAAGTAAACCCCTCGTTAACCCCCCACCCCACCCCCCCATGTTTGGACTTTATACATTATTTTATGTATATGTCGCCACAACATTAACATTTACATTAATATTTTCTTTTACTGTATAGAACTCAGTTCTGTAATACAGGCAGAACTAATCGTTCATGTTACTGTGTAACTATTACAACATTTAATGCATTTTAATCAGCGTTCTGCTTCATGCACTTTATTATTATTTAACAGCTTTATTTGTTGTTTAATTGCTGTTTGCTCCTTGTTTACTGCAGAGTTAGTTCATGCAATTTAATAATGTTTGGTTGTTTATTGGCCGACAACAAGATATAATATAATAGAAGATAAATAAATAAATGACGTGTCGGACGTCGGGCGATCGTCCAGTATAAACTAACATGACCACGTACAACATCCAGTACAGAAATCACTCCCCATAATGTTTGTATTTACAGATAGAGCAAATATCTGCACATCACATATACAAACACAAGAGTCAGAACAACAGGAGACGCACCGTTACGTTATTATTACTTTCTCAACACTTAATGTGAAGTAAATACGTGCATGTCAGCGTGTGCATGAGCTTGTGTTGGTTTTTGAAACGAATAACGACTCGTTTTCTTGTTTTTTAACTTTGGGATTTGAAGTGAAAAACGAATGAAGGTACACGGAGCTGGAACCTTTTATCTGGACTTGTTTTCGGTTTTCTCTACAGAATACATTATTCTGCTGCTCATCTGATACTTTGAATCCGAACCATCTCCAAATAATTACAAAATTAGTCATTATTTTTCTTTTTAGTAAGCAGCTCCTCTTCGATAGCTTCTGTCGTGTCTTTATCCGTCTTCATGCTATCGCTGTCTGCAGGAATTACTGGTGAAGCGGTGGGGAGGGGGGAGTTGTGTTCAGTGAGGGAGAGGGGCGGGGCAGTGAGGGAGAGGGGCGGGGCAGTGAGGGAGAGGGGCGGGGCAGGTGAACATGTGCAGAGATAAACTAGGAGAAGAGAAAGACGAACTGTCGGATCTAACTGGAACGTAACATTTATATCGATATATGCGATATTGTCTTATCTTATATCGCATATGAAAATATATCGATATATTATAAAATCTCGATATATCGCCCAGCCCTAGTAGGAAGGATGGATCGGTGAATGAATTAATGGAAGAAGGATGACTGAATGGATGGATGAATAAATGAAATAAGGGATGGTTGGTAGGATGGGTGGATAGATATATGGATGGATGGAACCAGAGATGGTTGGTTTAGTAGGAAGGATGAATTAATGGATGAATGAATGGAACAGGGGCTGCTTAGAGAGAAGACAGTAATGGACTATCTTCTTTGGGGATGGTTGGTTTGGTAGAAGAGTTGGATTGATGGAACAACGGATGGTTCGTCTAGTAGAAGGGATGGATGTTGGGATGAATAATTGGATGGATAAATGAATGAATGTAACAAGGTATGATTGGTTGGTAGGAAGGATGGATGGGTTAATTTTTTAATGGAAGGGATGGACGGAAGGATGAATGAATGAATGGATGAATGAAACAAGGGATGGATGTTTGGTAGGAAGGATGGATGGATGGCTGCCCAGTGATGAGACAGGAATGCCCTGTCTTCCCTACCACAGAAAATAAATGTGAAATTTTGACCTTCATGGTCCAGGACTCTTGTCTCAGTTTTAGGAGACACATGAAGAGAAACTACCAGTGTTCCTCATGAAGGAAACGCCACTGCACTTGCTACAAAATCACCCGACCATACGCAGGTCCCCTTTCACCCCAAAAACCTCCCCACATCCTCACCTCACTGTCTGATATCAAGGTTTATTATGTATCGATCTCGCATCATTGATCGTGTTTTGGTTCCCTGACTCTCTCTCTGTTCCTCTCAGGCGAAAGGTGAGAACCCCCCGACTCCCCCCTACATGTACGGAGACGTTCTCCCACCCACGGTGGGTACCATGGAGGTTACCGTAGCAACCGGCTCCGCTCCCCCTCACCAAGCTCCGCCTATGCTTCCTGTTCCCACAGCAACACAGACCACAGGTACACACACACACACACACACACACACTCAGGTGTATATATCATACACACGGTTGTTAGACAGGAGAACAGACAGACACATTTATAGAGTAACAGTGACACAGTGACACATCAGGCCAATATCATGGTCTAAACCAATCAGAGATAGCGAAGGGCGGGACAATATTGTAGCGGTGATATGTGAGCGACATTCAGCTCAGCCAATCAGAATGCAGCACCAGGTTTATACACGTGCGTTCGGATGTTCAGCAGTTAGTTCAGTTTTGTATATGAGACTCGCCGGATGTTCCAGAATGGAAGTTGGGGTTCTGGAGCTCGGCGGTGTAAAGTGTTGTAACGCTCACTTAAGTCCTGACTAAACAGTTAAAGTGACTCGACCCTGTCGTGTGTCTTTATTCCCACACCTCCACCACCGCACAGCAAAAGACCCGCAGCATCCCCACCGGACAGCGGCTAGGTGAGCCGAGCCTCTACGGTAGCAAGGGGCTAATGCTAGCGGTAAAGTGCCGCGATAGCGAATATTTTCGTTAAGTAAAATATAAAAATAACTAAAAGACATAATATATTAGAATACATGTAGTCAAAATACACAGTGAGTGCACCGCAAGCGATTTTGTGTAAAAGATCCAGTAAAGCCGATAATATAATGCACTGCATTTAAGATTACACTCTAACACTCTAGAGCCCCATACACACACACACACACACACACACACACATATATACATATAATTTTAAATATACACACACATATAAATAGATATACACACATACATACACATTTACTCTATTATTATTTTTATAATTTTTATAAGTGTGCTATAATTAGTCTGTAATACTATAATTAACTGTAAAGAAGACAGTGGCCGGCAATAGTATATTTGTGACTGGTTCTAATACATTTCGAATTAAAAGGCTGAAAAAGCCCAATGCATCTATAAAATAGGGATGCACCGGTTGGGTGTGTTGGCAGGTAGGGATGGTTGGTTTGAATGGTTGGTTGGGTGTGTTGGCAGGTAGGGATGGTTGGTTTGAATGGTTGGTTTGAATGGTTGGTTGGGTTGGTGTAAATGGAACAAGGGATGATTGGTTTGGTTTGATGGATGAATGAATGGATGGATGGGTGGATGAATAAATAGATTAATTGATGAATGGATGCATGAATGAATAGGTGAATGAATAGATGAATGGAACAAGAGATGTTGGTTTGGTTGGATAAATGGATGGGACAAGGGATGGTTTGGATGGATGGATAGATGAATGGAACAAGGAATGGTTGGTTTGATAAGATGGATGGTTTGTTGAATGAATGGATGAATGGAACCAGGGATGGATGGTTTGGATGGATGGATGGATGGATGAATTGATGGGACAAGGGATGGATGGATGGTTGGATGGATGAATGAATAGATGAGTGAAGCAAGTGATGGTTGGTTTGGTTGGATGGATGAATGGAACAAGAGATGTTGGTTTGGTTGGATGGTGGGATGGATGAATGAATGGAACAAGGGCTGGTGGTTTTTGGTAAGATGGATGGATAATTGGATTTGAATGAATAGATGAATGGATAAATGAATGAACAGATGAATAAATAAATGGAGTGAATGGAACACGTGCTGGTTATCATCCAGGTTCTTCAACACTTGAATTTAAAACACCTTCACCTTCTATTAAAGTACAGATACTAAACTGTGTGTGTGTGTGTGTGTGTGTGTGTGTGTGTGTGTGTGTGTGTGTACACAGTGAACGCAGGTTCGATACTCAGCAGTAAACCCGTGCTGCAGCCGAGGCCGGTGTGTGTAGCTGCTAAAGCTCTGATTCTACAGAGCACCACACCAGGTGAGAACCACACACACACACACCTCATCACTGCTCGTATATAACCAGTGCCAGACTGCTACCGTCGGGCCCTTTAGCAAGTCCCCTAACCATAAATTGGTTTTGAGTCCCCGGTGGTTCTATCAACCATTTGTAGCACCTACACAGTCACGATTGGCTGTGTGTCTGTAGGGGGAGGATGTGCCGCAGTTGCACCCTCTTCCGGCCAGTCGAGGTCATCGATTGTGGATGTGTTACTGTGCTCTGTGAGACCCCGCCCCTTGCAGGTGAAAAGAAGTGGTCTGTGATGAAAGCAGATATGATAGAAGGTATGATACTAAACCTCACATTAAGTCTGTGTGTGTGTGTGTGTGTGTGTGTGTGTGTTGCAGCGGTGGTCCTCTCTCCGTCGGTGTGCCTGGGTTCCGCTCCGGCGATCGTTAAAATGGAGCCCGTATCTCCCAGCATTCACTGCGCCAGCCCTACGCCCAGCGCCAAGCCCATCATCCCAGCGTCCTCTCTGCCCGCCGGGACCTGCGGCGACATCAACGTAAGTGTGACGCCGGCGGCTGGTTCCACTATACGGCCAAAAGTATGTGGGGGGGGGGTTATTCAGGGGGTATGGGGTGGGGGCTATGCTCGAACAGGAAAGGGCCTTCCCTAGACTCTTTATCAACTGAACCCCTTAAGGATGGGTGTAGCTGGAATATCGGCACTTATTGATTAGAGGTGTCCACATACTTTCGGTTACCATGTATTTAATGGGATTAATGGGATCACGTCTGTGTAGACGCCTGGCCGGCTGATAGCACCACTAAGATTCGAACCTGGATCTTAGCAGTGGTGCAATAGAGTAATAGATCCAGTGCAGTGACAAGTCCCAGTAAGTCCCAGTTGGCTCTTACTGGTCAGGGTCGCTTGTGCTAGTGTGAATGCAGGGTCGAGCACACCACCTTTGGACCCTGGAGCAGTCTGAACCCATGCTTTTTAATGCTGGAGCTTCAGTAAGGGGTTCGGGTCCTGTAGGGTCCACTAATGGTCATGCTAGAGCATGTTACCGTGGTGATATACTGTAGGTGTTTAATAGGCTTGTCCATGAATGACTCCCTGGTAACAAATAGTGGTTCAAATCTCAGATGTGTTGTGTAATCATGAAGCATAGATTGATTTGGCTTTTAAGAGCGTAGCCTGCGTCCGAGCTCCGCCCGTCATCGTCGTCCTTAATGTGATCGTGCCTTTGTGATGGCGCTCCTCCTCTTCCTCAGATGAAGGTCCTGAAGCGACAGCAGCGCATGATAAAGAACCGGGAGTCGGCGTGTCAGAGCCGCAAGAAGAAGAAGGAGTACGTGCAGAACCTGGAGGCGCAGCTCCGAGAGGCGCAGCAGGAGAACGAGCGCCTGCGCCGGGAGAACCACGCCCTCCGACTCCGCCTCGCCGGCAAAGAGGTCAGAAACACGGACCGGAGAGGCCGATTTTTTTTTTTTTTCTAGGTTTGAATGTTTCTCAATATGTTTCATTTGGCACAGGTGCCACCCTTCCTGGCACCCCAAATATATCTGTGAGCCAAGCCCGGGATTCAAACCCCTGTCACTCAGGCACTGTTGTTACCAGCAGTGTGGCTCCTACCTTCAATAAATGTAACTGATCGGGGATGAAAACCCTGATGCAGTGTTGTAGGAACGTTCTTCCACGCAGAACGTTTCTTGTCTCGAGGAGTTCCAGGGTTCTGCATTCTTCAGCTCCTGCTTCATGCTGGACTTTAAGGTGTTTCAGATCTTTGGCATGAATTCATTTATCACCACCAACTTACCAAGTTTTTAATGCCGTCAGCAAAAAATTTAGGTTTCCGGTTGAGCTCGTAGCCACTGATGCAGCGCTGCTGTCACATCATCATCACATGAAAATCTTCTTCCCCTTAAAGCTTCTTTGTGCGTCCAAAAAGGTGGAAATCAGATGGAGCTAAATCCAGACTATAAGCGTCTCTCAGACACGACCGATTACTCCTCCTACTGCACCCTCGCCGCTTATAACCCAAATACAGTCGACCCTTGAGCTACGAACGGTTTACCATACGGACATTTCGGGTTACGAGCGATCTTTTTCAACTTAACATACGAACAAATTTCGGATCACGAACAGAAATCCAGGAAACACGTGACGTCACGAACACGTTGACTCCAAGCGTCTCTCTCTTTCTATATACATACATATACAGTATATACATTGAGCGAACATTCGGATAGCGGACGGTGTTTTTCCGGTGTTTTCTTTATCTTTTGTAAAATTCAATATTAAAATGTCCCCAGAGAAGGTGCAGAGGAAGCGCAGTGGTGAGAAAATGAATCTATTACTATTCGTTGTTGTATAATTACTCCTGCCAGTAGGTGTCACTGTGTATCAGACAGAGGGGACAGTGAGTGAGAGAGAAGAAGGAACTCGGCTGAGTAAAGTATTCTTTATTTCGTGTAATTACACCTACAAATACAGCACTACAGAAATAAAGAAGGAAATAATAGAGAAATATGAGGGTTATTGTTGTTTCTGGTTCATACATTTTATAAAAAAAGAAAGGAATTAATTACGATGTAAGGTACACACTGAAATGTGATGTGTGTGTTTATGTACAGTACTACTGTGTATTGTTGTTTATTGTTTATTACAGGATTGTCTATTCTATAATTTAAGATTTAAGGGAAAATATACGTGTATTTATAACAAAAAAGAGCATTTAAGACATTAGAGAGGTTAGGTGTAAGGGGGGGTTTGGGAGGTCTGGCACGGATTAATTCTGTTTACATTATTTCTTATGGGAAAAATAGGTTTAACTAACGAACATTTTGACTTAAGAACAGAACTTCAGAACCAATTACATTCGTCAGTCAAGGGTCCACTGTATAAAAGTGCAGGAACTTTATGAAGATCCCTCGTACTTACTATTGATTTTCTGACGTGCCTTCACTTCTGCAGTTCTCGTTTTCGTGAAATTTGAAGCCGGGGGAACATTGTAGATATCAGTTAATCAGCTTGGACACATCCGTACGGCGTCACGATATTGGAAATAATTGGCATTGCGAAATCTTTTTTTCCTGCGATATCTTTAAGATGCTGGGATTTCACCAGACGTCACTGATCCAACGTGCCCGTATTAATGATGCAGGTTTCTTACCCTACATAAGAGGCTCATCAGTGAATGGAGGATGACTAGAAGGGTTGCAGGGCATCACAGAAAGCTACGTCTTTGAACTCGGGGTTAGAACAGGGAATCGATGGGCGCCCAGGTGGCGCAGCGGGATATTTCTAAACTCCTCGGTTCGAAACTCGGCGTTGCCGCGGTCGACTGGGCGCCATCTACCGGGCATAATTGGCAGACACGTGTCTGCTAGGGCGGAATGACCGGACTATGTGGGTGTGGTCTTTAAACGCTGTGAGAGGACCCTGATTGGCAGATAGAGAGGCGCCTGTGCAGAGTGCATGGGTGAAAAAGGGTTCCGATAAGGGCTGCACGCAGGTCATCGGAGGTGTCAGCAGCAATATACCCACCTCAACTACAATCAGGGACCAGCAGCGGAATACAAATAACTCGCTATAAGACTAATAACTTGTAATAAATTTTATTAAACTTATAATGAATAGCAATATGTGTCTGATGGACAGTTCCTGACCAGACTGACCAGTCAGTCCTGAAACTGGGCGTCCAAAACATTTCCATGTAACTGTATGTGAATGTTTACGCAGCCATGCTGACCCTTCCTGTGTGTGTGTGTGTGTGTTTCTTTTCTGTGTCAGGGCGGTGACGCTGGTATCAATAAGCGTGCAGTGTGTGTGATGGTGGTGTTACTCTTCATCACCTTCAGCTTCGCCCCCGTCAGGTACAGTAGCTCACAGCACTACACACAAACCTCGTTTCCATCGTTTTTACTGACCAGATGTGTTTTGTTTTGTAAATATAAACAGATGTAGGGTTTGATCTGGACTGCAGGCAGGCCAGTCAGGCACAGGCACTCTGTGTCTATGTTGTTGCAGCACTTCCAGAATGAAAGAGAAAGCCATAAAGCCATAATTCATTTGGGAAGCACTACAAAAGCATGGACTCGTAGACACAGAGTGTGTGTGCTTGACTGGCCTGCCTGTGGTCCAGATCTGTCTCGACTTTCTTTCTAAAGTCTTGAAATCCATATGCAAGTCACCCATGATGTGGGCACTGATGCGCCCCCGTACCATGACAGATGTTGGCTTTTGCATCTTTCACTGATACAGTCTGGATGGTCCTTTCTGTCTTCTGCCCTGAGAACTTGACGTCTTTCCAGAAATTAAGCTAAACCGTTTCCACTGTCTTTTGGTCCATCTAAGATGAGCTCAGGTCCAGGGAACTCTGTATATAAATGATGTACAGCTTTCTCTTTGTGTAAAGAGTTTTAGGTTAAATTTGTAGCCTAGCGGTTAAGGTACTGGACTAGTAATAGGAAGGTTGTTGCCTAGCGGTTAAGGTACTGGACCAGTAATAGGAAGGTTGTAGCCTAGTGGTTAAGGTACTGGACCAGTAATAGGAAGGTTGTAGCCTAGTGGTTAAGGTACTGGACTAGTAATAGGAAGGTTGTAGCCTAGTGGTTAAGGTACTGGACTAGTAATAGGAAGGTTGTAGCCTAGTGGTTAAGGTACTGGACTAGTAATAGGATGTTTGTAGCCGAGTGGTTAAGGTACTGGACTAGTAATAGGAAGGTTGTCGCCTAGTGGTTAAGGTACTGGACTAGTAATAGGAAGGTTGTAGCCTTGCGGTTAAGGTACTGGACTAGTAATAGGATGTTTGTAGCCTAGTGGTTAAGGTACTGGACTAGTAATAGTAAGGTTGTAGCCTAGCAGTTAAGGTACTGGACTAGTAATAGGATGTTTGTAGCCTAGTGGTTAAGGTACTGGACTAGTAATAGGATGTTTGTAGCCTAGTGGTTAAGGTACTGGACTAGTAATAGGAAGGTTGTAGCCTAGTGGTTAAGGTACTGGACTAGTAATAGGATGTTTGTAGCCTAGTGGTTAAGGTACTGGACTAGTAATAGTAAGGTTGTAGCCTTGCGGTTAAGGTACTGGACCAGTAATAGGAAGGTTGTAGCCTAGTGGTTAAGGTACTGGACTAGTAATATGAAGGTTGTAGCCTAGCAGTTAAGGTACTGGACTAGTAATAGGAAGGTTGTAGCCTAGCAGTTAAGGTACTGGACTAGTAATAGGAAGGTTGTAGCCTAGTGGTTAAGGTACTGGACTAGTAATAGGAAGGTTGTAGCCTAGCGGTTAAGGTACTGGACTAGTAATAGGAAGGTTGTAGCCTAGCAGTTAAGGTACTGGACTAGTAATAGGAAGATTGTAGTCTAGCGGTTAAGGTACTGGACTAGTAATAGGAAGGTTGTAGCCTAGTGGTTAAGGTACTGGACTAGTAATAGGAAGGTTGTAGCCTAGTGGTTAAGGTACTGGACTAGTAATAGGAAGATTGTAGTCTAGCGGTTAAGGTACTGGACTAGTAATAGGAAGGTTGTAGCCTAGCAGTTAAGGTACTGGACTAGTAATAGGAAGATTGTAGTCTAGCGGTTAAGGTACTGGACTAGTAATAGGAAGGTTGTAGCCTAGTGATTAAGGTACTGGACTAGTAATAGGAAGGTTGTAGCCTAGCGGTTAAGGTACTGGACTAGTAATAGGAAGATTGTAGTCTAGCGGTTAAGGTACTGGACTAGTAATAGGAAGGTTGTAGCCTAGCGGTTAAGGTACTGGACTAGTAATAGGAAGGTTGTAGCCTAGTGGTTAAGGTACTGGACTAGTAATAGGATGTTTGTAGCCTTGCGGTTAAGGTACTGGACTAGTAATAGGAAGGTTGTAGTCTAGCGGTTAAGGTACTGGACTAGTAATAGGAAGGTTGTAGCCTAGCAGTTAAGGTACTGGACTAGTAATAGGAAGATTGTAGTCTAGCGGTTAAGGTACTGGACTAGTAATAGGAAGGTTGTAGCCTAGTGATTAAGGTACTGGACTAGTAATAGGAAGGTTGTAGCCTAGTGGTTAAGGTACTGGACTAGTAATAGGAAGATTGTAGTCTAGCGGTTAAGGTACTGGACTAGTAATAGGAAGGTTGTAGCCTAGTGGTTAAGGTACTGGACTAGTAATGGGAAGGTTGTAGCCTAGTGGTTAAGGTACTGGACTAGTAATAGGAAGATTGTAGTCTAGCGGTTAAGGTACTGGACTAGTAATAGGAAGGTTGTAGCCTAGTGATTAAGGTACTGGACTAGTAATAGGAAGGTTGTAGCCTAGCGGTTAAGGTACTGGACTAGTAATAGGAAGATTGTAGTCTAGCGGTTAAGGTACTGGACTAGTAATAGGAAGGTTGTAGCCTAGCGGTTAAGGTACTGGACTAGTAATAGGAAGGTTGTAGCCTAGTGGTTAAGGTACTGGACTAGTAATAGGATGTTTGTAGCCTTGCGGTTAAGGTACTGGACTAGTAATAGGAAGGTTGTAGTCTAGCAGTTAAGGTACTGGACTAGTAATAGGAAGGTTGTAGCTTAGTGGTAAAGGTACTGGACTAGTAATAGGATGTTTGTAGCCTAGTGGTAAAGGTACTGGACTAGTAATAGGAAGGTTGTAGCCTAGCAGTTAAGGTACTGGACTAGTAATAGGATGTTTGTAGCCTAGTGGTAAAGGTACTGGACTAGTAATAGGAAGGTTGTAGCCTAGCGGTTAAGGTACTGGACTAGTAATAGGATGTTTGTAGCCTAGTGGTAAAGGTACTGGACTAGTAATAGGAAGGTTGTAGCCTTGCAGTTAAGGTACTGGACTAGTAATAGGATGTTTGTAGCCTAGTGGTTAAGGTACTGGACTAGTAATAGGATGTTTGTAGCCGAGTGGTTAAGGTACTGGACTAGTAATAGGAAGGTTGTAGCCTAGCAGTTAAGGTACTGGACTAGTAATAGGATGTTTGTAGCCTAGCAGTTAAGGTACTGGACTAGTAATAGGAAGGTTGTAGCCTAGTGGTTAAGGTACTGGACTAGTAATAGGAAGGTTGTAGCCTAGTGGTTAAGGTACTGGACTAGTAATAGGAAGGTTGTAGCCTAGCAGTTAATGTACTGGACTAGTAATAGGATGTTTGTAGCCTAGTGGTTAAGGTACTGGACTAGTAATAGGAAGGTTGTAGCCTAGCAGTTAATGTACTGGACTAGTAATAGGATGTTTGTAGCCTAGTGGTTAAGGTACTGGACTAGTAATAGGAAAGTTGTAGCCTTGCGGTTAAGGTACTGGACTAGTAATTGGATGTTTGTAGCCTTGCGGTTAAGGTACTGGACTAGTAATAGGAAGGTTGTAGCCTATTGGTTAAGGTACTGGACTAGTAATAGGAAGGTTGTAGCCTAGCGGTTAAGGTACTGGACTAGTAATAGGATGTTTGTAGCCTAGTGGTAAAGGTACTGGACTAGTAATAGGAAGGTTGTAGCCTTGCAGTTAAGGTACTGGACTAGTAATAGGATGTTTGTAGCCTAGTGGTTAAGGTACTGGACTAGTAATAGGATGTTTGTAGCCGAGTGGTTAAGGTACTGGACTAGTAATAGGAAGGTTGTAGCCTAGCAGTTAAGGTACTGGACTAGTAATAGGATGTTTGTAGCCTAGCAGTTAAGGTACTGGACTAGTAATAGGAAGGTTGTAGCCTAGTGGTTAAGGTACTGGACTAGTAATAGGAAGGTTGTAGCCTAGTGGTTAAGGTACTGGACTAGTAATAGGAAGGTTGTAGCCTAGCAGTTAATGTACTGGACTAGTAATAGGATGTTTGTAGCCTAGTGGTTAAGGTACTGGACTAGTAATAGGAAGGTTGTAGCCTAGCAGTTAATGTACTGGACTAGTAATAGGATGTTTGTAGCCTAGTGGTTAAGGTACTGGACTAGTAATAGGAAAGTTGTAGCCTTGCGGTTAAGGTACTGGACTAGTAATAGGATGTTTGTAGCCTTGCGGTTAAGGTACTGGACTAGTAATAGGAAGGTTGTAGCCTATTGGTTAAGGTACTGGACTAGTAATAGGATGTTTGTAGCCTAGTGGTTAAGGTACTGGACTAGTAATAGGAAGGTTGTAGCCTAGCAGTTAAGGTACTGGACTAGTAATAGGATGTTTGTAGCCTTGCGGTTAAGGTACTGGACTAGTAATAAGGAGGGTTGTAGCTTTGCGGTTAAGGTACTTGACTAGTAATAGGAAGGTTGTCGCCTAGTGGTTAAGGTACTGGACTAGTAATAGGAAGGTTGTCGCCTAGTGGTTAAGGTACTGGACTAGTAATAGGAAGGTTGTAGCCTAGTGGTTAAGGTACTGGACTAGTAATAGGAAGATTGTAGTCTAGCGGTTAAGGTACTGGACTAGTA
The DNA here is from genome assembly GCF_030014385.1 of Trichomycterus rosablanca. Lineage (NCBI taxonomy): Eukaryota > Metazoa > Chordata > Actinopteri > Siluriformes > Trichomycteridae > Trichomycterus > Trichomycterus rosablanca. The sequence continues at coordinate 8,787,382 of NC_085988.1, read as the reverse complement.
ATAGGAAGGTTGTAGCCTAGTGATTAAGGTACTGGACTAGTAATAGGAAGGTTGTAGCCTAGTGGTTAAGGTACTGGACTAGTAATAGGAAGATTGTAGTCTAGCGGTTAAGGTACTGGACTAGTAATAGGAAGGTTGTAGCCTAGTGGTTAAGGTACTGGACTAGTAATGGGAAGGTTGTAGCCTAGTGGTTAAGGTACTGGACTAGTAATAGGAAGATTGTAGTCTAGCGGTTAAGGTACTGGACTAGTAATAGGAAGGTTGTAGCCTAGTGATTAAGGTACTGGACTAGTAATAGGAAGGTTGTAGCCTAGCGGTTAAGGTACTGGACTAGTAATAGGAAGATTGTAGTCTAGCGGTTAAGGTACTGGACTAGTAATAGGAAGGTTGTAGCCTAGCGGTTAAGGTACTGGACTAGTAATAGGAAGGTTGTAGCCTAGTGGTTAAGGTACTGGACTAGTAATAGGATGTTTGTAGCCTTGCGGTTAAGGTACTGGACTAGTAATAGGAAGGTTGTAGTCTAGCAGTTAAGGTACTGGACTAGTAATAGGAAGGTTGTAGCTTAGTGGTAAAGGTACTGGACTAGTAATAGGATGTTTGTAGCCTAGTGGTAAAGGTACTGGACTAGTAATAGGAAGGTTGTAGCCTAGCAGTTAAGGTACTGGACTAGTAATAGGATGTTTGTAGCCTAGTGGTAAAGGTACTGGACTAGTAATAGGAAGGTTGTAGCCTAGCGGTTAAGGTACTGGACTAGTAATAGGATGTTTGTAGCCTAGTGGTAAAGGTACTGGACTAGTAATAGGAAGGTTGTAGCCTTGCAGTTAAGGTACTGGACTAGTAATAGGATGTTTGTAGCCTAGTGGTTAAGGTACTGGACTAGTAATAGGATGTTTGTAGCCGAGTGGTTAAGGTACTGGACTAGTAATAGGAAGGTTGTAGCCTAGCAGTTAAGGTACTGGACTAGTAATAGGATGTTTGTAGCCTAGCAGTTAAGGTACTGGACTAGTAATAGGAAGGTTGTAGCCTAGTGGTTAAGGTACTGGACTAGTAATAGGAAGGTTGTAGCCTAGTGGTTAAGGTACTGGACTAGTAATAGGAAGGTTGTAGCCTAGCAGTTAATGTACTGGACTAGTAATAGGATGTTTGTAGCCTAGTGGTTAAGGTACTGGACTAGTAATAGGAAGGTTGTAGCCTAGCAGTTAATGTACTGGACTAGTAATAGGATGTTTGTAGCCTAGTGGTTAAGGTACTGGACTAGTAATAGGAAAGTTGTAGCCTTGCGGTTAAGGTACTGGACTAGTAATAGGATGTTTGTAGCCTTGCGGTTAAGGTACTGGACTAGTAATAGGAAGGTTGTAGCCTATTGGTTAAGGTACTGGACTAGTAATAGGAAGGTTGTAGCCTAGCGGTTAAGGTACTGGACTAGTAATAGGATGTTTGTAGCCTAGTGGTAAAGGTACTGGACTAGTAATAGGAAGGTTGTAGCCTTGCAGTTAAGGTACTGGACTAGTAATAGGATGTTTGTAGCCTAGTGGTTAAGGTACTGGACTAGTAATAGGATGTTTGTAGCCGAGTGGTTAAGGTACTGGACTAGTAATAGGAAGGTTGTAGCCTAGCAGTTAAGGTACTGGACTAGTAATAGGATGTTTGTAGCCTAGCAGTTAAGGTACTGGACTAGTAATAGGAAGGTTGTAGCCTAGTGGTTAAGGTACTGGACTAGTAATAGGAAGGTTGTAGCCTAGTGGTTAAGGTACTGGACTAGTAATAGGAAGGTTGTAGCCTAGCAGTTAATGTACTGGACTAGTAATAGGATGTTTGTAGCCTAGTGGTTAAGGTACTGGACTAGTAATAGGAAGGTTGTAGCCTAGCAGTTAATGTACTGGACTAGTAATAGGATGTTTGTAGCCTAGTGGTTAAGGTACTGGACTAGTAATAGGAAAGTTGTAGCCTTGCGGTTAAGGTACTGGACTAGTAATAGGATGTTTGTAGCCTTGCGGTTAAGGTACTGGACTAGTAATAGGAAGGTTGTAGCCTATTGGTTAAGGTACTGGACTAGTAATAGGATGTTTGTAGCCTAGTGGTTAAGGTACTGGACTAGTAATAGGAAGGTTGTAGCCTAGCAGTTAAGGTACTGGACTAGTAATAGGATGTTTGTAGCCTTGCGGTTAAGGTACTGGACTAGTAATAAGGAGGGTTGTAGCTTTGCGGTTAAGGTACTTGACTAGTAATAGGAAGGTTGTCGCCTAGTGGTTAAGGTACTGGACTAGTAATAGGAAGGTTGTCGCCTAGTGGTTAAGGTACTGGACTAGTAATAGGAAGGTTGTAGCCTAGTGGTTAAGGTACTGGACTAGTAATAGGATGTTTGTAGCCTTGCGGTTAAGGTACTGGACTAGTAATAAGGAGGGTTGTAGCCTTGCGGTTAAGGTACTGGACTAGTAATAGGAAGGTTGTAGCCTTGCGGTTAAGGTACTGGACTAGTAATAGGAAGGTTGTAGCCTAGCAGTTAAGGTACTGGACTAGTAATAGGATGTTTGTAGCCTTGCGGTTAAGGTACTGGACTAGTAATAGGAAGGTTGTAGCCTAGTGGTTAAGGTACTGGACTAGTAATAGGAAGGTTGTAGCCTAGTGGTTAAGGTACTGGACTAGTAATAGGAAGGTTGTAGCCTAGCAGTTAATGTACTGGACTAGTAATAGGATGTTTGTAGCCTAGTGGTTAAGGTACTGGACTAGTAATAGGAAAGTTGTAGCCTTGCGGTTAAGGTACTGGACTAGTAATAGGATGTTTGTAGCCTTGCGGTTAAGGTACTGGACTAGTAATAGGAAGGTTGTAGCCTATTGGTTAAGGTACTGGACTAGTAATAGGATGTTTGTAGCCTAGTGGTTAAGGTACTGGACTAGTAATAGGAAGGTTGTAGCCTAGCAGTTAAGGTACTGGACTAGTAATAGGATGTTTGTAGCCTTGCGGTTAAGGTACTGGACTAGTAATAAGGAGGGTTGTAGCCTTGCGGTTAAGGTACTTGACTAATAATAGGAAGGTTGTCGCCTAGTGGTTAAGGTACTGGACTAGTAATAGGAAGGTTGTAGTCTAGCACTTAAGGTACTGGACTAGTAATAGGAAGGTTGTAGTCTAGCGGTTAAGGTACTGGACTAGTAATAGGAAGGTTGTAGTCTAGCACTTAAGGTACTGGACTAGTAATAGGAAGGTTGTAGTCTAGCGGTTAAGGTACTGGACTAGTAATAATGAGGGTTGTAGCCTTGCGGTTAAGGTACTTGACTAATAATAGGAAGGTTGTCGCCTAGTGGTTAAGGTACTGGACTAGTAATAGGAAGGTTGTAGTCTAGCACTTAAGGTACTGGACTAGTAATAGGAAGGTTGTAGTCTAGCGGTTAAGGTACTGGACTAGTAATAGGAAGGTTGTAGTCTAGCACTTAAGGTACTGGACTAGTAATAGGAAGGTTGTAGTCTAGCGGTTAAGGTACTGGACTAGTAATAGGAAGGTTGTAGTCTAGCGGTTAAGGTACTGGACTAGTAATAGGAAGGTTGTAGTCTAGCGGTTAAGGTACTGGACTAGTAATAGGAAGGTTGTAGCCTAGCGGTTAAGGTACTGGACTAGTAATAGGAAGGTTGTAGCCTAGTGGTGAAGGTACTGGACTAGTAATAGGAAGGTTGTAGCCTAGTGGTTAAGGTACTGGACTAGTAATAGGAAGGTTGTAGCCTAGTGGTGAAGGTACTGGACTAGTAATAGGAAGGTTGTAGCCTAGCAGTTAAGGTACTGGACTAGTAATAGGAAGGTTGTAGCCTAGCAGTTAATGTACTGGACTAGTAATAGGAAGGTTGTAGCCTAGCAGTTAAGGTACTGGACTAGTAATAGGAAGATTGTAGCCTAGTGGTTAAGGTACTGGACTAGTAATAGGAAGGTTGTAGCCTAGCAGTTAAGGTACTGGACTAGTAATAGGAAGATTGTAGTCTAGCGGTTAAGGTACTGGACTAGTAATAGGAAGGTTGTAGCCTAGCGGTTAAGGTACTGGACTAGTAATAGGAAGGTTGTAGCCTAGCAGTTAAGGTACTGGACTAGTAATAGGATGTTTGTAGCCTAGTGGTGAAGGTACTGGACTAGTAATAGGAAGGTTGTAGTCTAGCAGTTAAGGTACTGGACTAGTAATAGGAAGGTTGTAGCCTAGCAGTTAAGGTACTGGACTAGTAATAGGAAGGTTGTAGCCTAGCAGTTAAGGTACTGGACTAGTAATAGGAAGATTGTAGTCTAGCGGTTAAGGTACTGGACTAGTAATAGGAAGGTTGTAGCCTAGCGGTTAAGGTACTGGACTAGTAATAGGAAGGTTGTAGCCTAGTAGTTAAGGTACTGGACTAGTAATAGGATGTTTGTAGCCTAGTGGTTAAGGTACTGGACTAGTAATAGGAAGGTTGTAGCCTAGCGGTTAAGGTATTGGACCAGTAATAGGAAGGTTGTAGCCTAGCGGTTAAGGTATTGGACCAGTAATAGGAAGGTTGTAGTCTAGCGTTTAAGGTACTGGACTAGTAGTCAGAAGGTTGTTGGTTCAATCCCCATCACTTCCAGGATGCCACTGTTGGGCCCTTGAGCAAGGCCCTTAACTCTCAGTTAATTAGACTGTATACTGTTATTCGTTTTGGATAAAGCAGCTTCTGCTAAATGCTGAAAATGTGAATGTAGAAGAATTTCTTGATGCAGCGGCGGACTGTGTTAAGTGACGATGGCTTTCTGAAGTGCTCCTAAAGCCTATGTGGCTTTATTTATCATGGAAGCATCACAGTTTCTCATAGAATGTGCTCCGAGAGCTCAAAGGTCAACCACATTCAGCAGAGGTTTCTGGCTTTGCCCTACACGGACTAAGAATCTTTCCTGAATCTTTCCACAATATTAAGTACTGTAGATGGTGAACGTGTTGAGAAATGCTCTTTAACTGATGAGCCACGACCCTTCTGAACCCTTGGTGGATCCTTCTTGTGGAATAGCTTTACTTTTCCAGAAACTGGGATTGTAGTAGGATGCACTATATGGCCAAAAGTATATGGACACCTGAGCATGAGCTCATGTTTGACATCCCATTTTAAAACCATGAGCATTTATATGTCAGTCAGCTTTTACAGTCATGACTGAACCGACTGAACCTTCTAAATAACAATTAAGAGGCGTGTCCTAATACTTTCGGCCTTATTGTTCACATTTGAACACTCACCTCGTCATTCTCCCTCAGCATCACCGACAGGAAGCTTCACTCCTCGCTGGAGGAGGAGCCGGAGCACCACGTGAGGCGCCGCCTGCTGGAGGCTCAGGACACCTACGAGGCTCCGGACGCCAGCCAGACGGCGAGCGACAGGCCGGCGGAGGACAGGCTGGACAGCGAGGAGGACCCGGGGGAGGACAGGTGGAGGAGAGGAGAGGTGGAGAGAGACACCGCTGACTTTCAGTTCAGGTACCTTCACATTTCTACTATTCTTCCATTTTTGGACGTATCCAGCGCCCCTTCACAATCATGAACACGTGAAACCTCCAGCCACTACTGGGAGATGTGTGTGTGTGGGGGGAGGGGGGGGGGGGGTATACCAGTGTACCAGTTCTCAGTCATTTCCACAGCCTGGTTTCTGTTTCCCAGCTACTCCATCCACACTTTTCCAGCAGAAGCTGGGGTCAGAGCGCAGGGTCAGACTCTATGGCTCAACAAAGGCTGGGATTCCAACCCACAACCTTCTGATTAATAGCCCAGAGTCCTAACCACTGCCTTGCAGCTGCTTTTATTTGCTAATTCCAGACGTATTGGTAATGAAGCCACAGTTCCTGGGCTCTGCGGACCCAAGAATCGAGGGCCTTGCTCAGGGGAAGGTGTGGGTCTCGAACCTGCAACCTTCTGAATGTTAGTCCAGTAGCCTAACTGTGATATGAAAGGTTTCCGACTGGCGCTGTATGATCCACCAGTTTTCCCTCCATCCTCCAGTGTATTCTTTTGCATGCTCTTACAAGGCGGTGCACGGTGTGCCCGTGGTGAGATAAAGGTTGTTCTTGCATGTCGGTAACGCTCAGTTTCTCCGCGCCCGTAGGAACGTGACCACCATGTTCAGCGAGGTGAGGGACCTGGTTCTGCAGGACATCGACCGGCTCTTCTCCTCCCCCGACTGCAGGCAGTTCAACCGCTCCGAGTCCCTCAGGCTGGCCGACGAGCTGCGCGGCTGGGTGCGGCGGCATCAGATCAACCGCAAGAAGTCCAACCGAAAACCCAAGATTGCTCAGAAAGCCAAAATAGCTCAGGTGTGAACACACACACACACACACACACACAAACGTTCTGAGAGCGATATCGTCCCGCCACAGAGAGAAAAGGAAACAGTCATGTGACAGTCAGCCAATAACATCCCCCCCACCATTTGCTCCCAGTCTGATCTTCTCCAGATGTTCACAAGTCACGAAATACGAGTCCGAGTCAAGTCATGAGTCAAGTCACGAGTCTTTAGGCTAGAGTCCGAGTCAAGTCATGAGTCTTTAGACTAGAGTCCGAGTCAAGTCATGAGTCTTTATGCTAGAGTCCGAGTCAAGTCACGAGTCTTTAGGCTAGAGTCCGAGTCAAGTCACGAGTCTTTAGGCTAGAGTCTGAGTCAAGTCACGAGTCTTTAGGCTAGAATCCGAGTCAAGTCACGAGTCTTTAGGCTAGAGTCCGAGTCAAGTCATGAGTCAAGTCACGAGTCTTTATGCTAGAGTCCGAGTCAAGTCACGAGTCTTTAGGCTAGAGTTCGAGTCAAGTCACGAGTCTTTAGGCTAGAGTCCGAGTCAAGTCACGAGTCTTTAGGCTAGAATCCGAGTCAAGTCACGAGTCTTTAGGCTAGAGTTCGAGTCAAGTCACGAGTCTTTAGGCTAGAGTCCGAGTCAAGTCACGAGTCTTTAGGCTAGAATCCGAGTCAAGTCACGAGTCTTTAGGCTAGAGTCCGAGTCAAGTCACGAGTCTTTAGACTAAAGTCCGAGTCAAGTCACGAGTCTTTAGGCTAGAGTCCGAGTCAAGTCACGAGTCTTTAGGCTAGAGTTCGAGTCAAGTCACGAGTCTTTAGGCTAGAGTCCGAGTCAAGTCACGAGTCTTTAGGCTAGAGTCCGAGTCAAGTCACGAGTCTTTAGGCTAGAATCCGAGTCAAGTCACGAGTCTTTAGGCTAGAGTCCGAGTCAAGTCACGAGTCTTTAGACTAGAGTCCGAGTCAAGTCGTGAGTCTTTAGGCTAGAGTCCGAGTCAAGTCATGAGTCTTTATGCTAGAGTCAGAGTCAAGTCACGAGTCTTTAGGCTAGAGTCCGAGTCAAGTCATGAGTCTTTAGGCTAGAGTCCGAGTCAAGTCATGAGTCTTTAGGCTAGAGTCCGAGTCAAGTCACGAGTCTTTAGACTAGAGTCCGAGTCAAGTCGTGAGTCTTTAGGCTAGAGTCCGAGTCAAGTCACGAGTCTTTATGCTAGAGTCCGAGTCAAGTCACGAGTCTTTAGGCTAGAGTCCAAGTCAAGTCACGAGTCTTTAGGCTAGAGTCCAAGTCAAGTCACGAGTCTTTAGGCTAGAGTCTGAGTCAAGTAATGAGTCTTTAGGCTAGAGTTCGAGTCAAGTCACGAGTCTTTAGGCTAGAGTCCGAGTCAAGTCACGAGTCTTTAGGCTAGAGTCCGAGTCAAGTCATGAGTCTTTATGCTAGAGTCCGAGTCAAGTAATGAGTCTTTAGGCTAGAGTCCGAGTCAAGTAATGAGTCTTTAGGCTAGAGTCCGAGTCAAGTCACGAGTCTTTAGGCTAGAATCCGAGTCAAGTCACGAGTCTTTAGGCTAGAGTTCAAGTCAAGTCACGAGTCTTTAGGCTAGAGTCCGAGTCAAGGTACGAGTCTTTAGGCTAGAGTCCGAGTCAAGTCACGAGTCTTTATGCTAGAGTCCGAGTCAAGTAATGAGTCTTTAGGCTAGAGTCCGAGTCAAGTAATGAGTCTTTAGGCTAGAGTCCGAGTCATGTCACGAGTCTTTAGGCTAGAGTCCGAGTCAAGTCACGAGTCTTTAGGCTAGAGTCCGAGTCAAGTCACGAGTCTTTAGGCTAGAGTCAGAGTCAAGTCACGAGTCTTTAGGCTAGAGTCCGAGTCAAGTCACAAGTCTTTAGGCTAGAGTCCGAGTCGTCATGAGTCTTTAGGCTAGAGTCCGAGTCAAGTCACGAGTCTTTAGACTAGAGTCTGAGTCAAGTCACGAGTCTTTAGACTAGAGTCTGAGTCAAGTCATGAGTCTTTAGACTAGAGTCCGAGTCAAGTCACGAGTCAATATAATAAACACAAAACATATATTGGAAATGTAGCGTAGAAATAATCTGTAAGTTCAGATAAAAACAACAACAGATTAGCGAGTGTATTTAGCCGTTTTACTTCGTGCCTTTACTTTCCTCCTCATTGTGTAAATGAATGTAATTTCTGTAACAAGAAGGTTCCAGTTAAAAGCTTCAACTTATATGTTTTGTTTTCATTACAAAACAAAAGCGCTCGATAAATCACGGCACGGCGGCCAAAATCCCAAACACAGCAAAAACAATCATAAGCACTGCTTACCTTAGCTTCTGTTCTTCCAGATGCTATTACATTTATAAGCGTGCGTCCCATTAGGAACAGAATCCGTTATTTTGTAAATGTGCTTATAATTAAAAACCTCCAAACTTTTCCCGGTTGTGAAGTAAAACAGGAAGTCGTTAGAAAGCTGATCGAGCGTTTCATTACCACGTCATCTGTGTGACGCAAACCGAATAAATGCAAATAACAGCATTTCTTACTAACAATTACAATCAGAAGCTCTGATTGGCTCAGAAAGCGTCTCTCATCCATCAGCACCGATTCTGTAGGAGCGTTCCATTCACCCCGGTCGTTCCTGTGAAGTGCACTACGTAGGGTATTCCACCATTTTAAGTGAGATTCTGATCCAAAGGTAACGAATATGTTCAAATGAAGTGAACTTCAGACTGTGTAGGGAGTAGTGAGCGATGATTCATCACTACACCGGAAGCTGGCTGTTACATTAACACATTGCGTGCGTTGCGGGTTAAGACGACCAAAATGGGTTAATTGTCACACGTAACTAATGTTAACACATGCTGACGCTAGAGACTCTTGTTGTTTACAAGTCATTTTTTACGAGTCATGAGTCGAGTCCATCTTTGTAGACTGTCCAACACTAGTACGGGAGCATCAACCAGGCAGCAGATGGCGCTGTTGCACTTCCATAATGAATCTAATAATTAATATTCCTTAATCCCCCCCCACACACACACATGCACACACGACCGTGCCTATGTGCAGAAGATTCGAACCCAGATCTCAGTCCGAATGAATAATAAATGAATAATTTATAAGAGAGAAGTGTTCGCACCATAGGGTGCACCTTCCTGGGTAAAATAGGAACACACACTGTAATAGTCGGGTGTATTGATTTCCACCAGGTTCCGCTTGCTAAAACAAAAGTGGACTTATCAGAGCATGTTACTTTGTGTGTTGCTCAGGGGTCCAGGTTGTGTGCTCTTTACACCATTTGTTGGATATCAGCTGGCACTTCTATACAGAACGCTCACGACTGGGACTGAATACAATCCGATCTGTTGAGAATCGAGGGCATTGCATCCGATTGTGGCGTAAGTCCGGATCTTTGTGGTATGAAAGGTTCCTGAATGGTGATGCTGTCATGGATTCCGGTTCCAGGAAGCTCGTTCATCTTTGTTAATTTTGGTGGTTGCTGGTTGCTGGTTGAAGCCCCACCACCGCCTGCTGCCACTGCTGGGCCCCTGAGCAAGGCCCTTAACACTTGATTGCTTAAACTGTATTCAGTCCACTAAATACCACAAATGTAATGTAAATGGTATTTTTGTTGTTGAAACTGGATCATAGAGGTGCTGGGGGGGTTTTGGGGGGCTGGGCTAGTTTTGAGGGCATTGGGTAACAGCCCTGGAAAGTGGCTCCTGTCCCTGTCGAGTTGCTTCCACTGCTGGGACTATAGGGACTCTGTTAGTTGCCCCCCACATGTTAAAGTTCTGATTATCAGAAAACCTGCTTTTAATATAATTTGGGCGTCATCGTGACTGTCAATATGTGGTTTCCGTTATTATGTCCACCACAGTTAGACACAACATCACCCATCCTGACCTCTACGTCCTTCCTTTCCTAAAATTGGGACGCCGCTGAGCTTCTAGCTTCTCACCTTTGATTAACGTTGATTAACGATGGGCGTGTTTTTCTTTCCGCCAGCAGAAAGCTCAGCACAGGAAGACCAACTTCTCCCGCTACCTACCCATCGAGACTCACCGCGCCATCGAGAGGTACGAAGTACTACATTTCCCAGCAGCCTCTGCTTCTAATACGGTGTAATGCTAGCTAACAGCTTTAATAATAATAATAATAATTTAATACTACTAATAATTTAATACTAATAATAATTTAATAATAATAATAATTTAATAATAATAATAATTTAATAATAGTAATAATAACAACAATAATAATAGTAATAATAACAATAATAATAATGTTAATAATAATTTAATAATAACAATAATTTAATAGTAATATTTTAATAATAATAATGATAATGATAATTTAATAATAATAATAATGATAATAATAATTTAATAATAATATTTTAATAATAAATAATAATTTAATAATAATAATGATGATAATAATAATTTAATAGTATAATAATAATTTAATAATAATAATGAATTAATAATAATTTAATAATAAATTAATAATACTTTAATTATATTAATAATAATAATTTAATAATAATATTTTAATGATAATAATGATAATTTAATAATAATAATAATGATAATAATGATAATTTAATAATAATAATAATGATAATAATAATTTGATGATAATAATAATTTAATAGTATAATAATAATTTAATAATAATAATGAATTAATAATAATTTAATAATAAATTAATAATACTTGAATAATAATAATAATAATAATAACAATTTAATAATAATTATTTAATAATACTAATTATTAGGGATGTAACGATACACTCTACCCACAGTGCGATACGATTTTTTCCCGATTTTTTTTTCTTTAAAAGAAATAAAATAAAATAAAATACTGTATTTTTGATTATCTTTTATTTATCTAAATAATGAACGTCCTTCTGTTTGAGGTAGGTACAAACTATACAAAACAATGCTGCACATTTCCCTTTTTGTGTAAAAAAAAAAATGAAATTAAATAAATAAATGAATAATACAAATAAAGAAAGTATTCTCACAAAAATACATTTGGCTGGAAAATTCCGAACCTGGCAACCCTGCAGTGATGTTAACCAGGCGAGGTGAATAGCGCCAGTGCACAAATTGTATGAATTGATACAATCTGTGCAACAATTATTATTATTTTCTCCACTGTGATACCGGTTGTAATTATTATTTATTATTATTTGGCTGTGTCTGAGGGAGGGAGGTCGACGGGGTTCCTCAAAGCTGCTGCCAATGCTTCCAGTACTGCCGTCCCTCCCTCAGGCACGGCCAACGGACCACTGTTCCACCCAAGTGGCTGCAGTTCACCTTGTCACCACTAGAGCGTAAATTAAACCTGTGTGTACTGTGTGTTATCAGTCAGCTGCAGCTCTTACCCGGACCGGAGGTGAGCTACGCCGACTTCCTGGACGCCATCGATCGGCGCGAGGACACCTTCTACGTGGTCTCGTTCAGACGGGTGAGAGACGGAGCGCGTCGCTTATTAAACGCCGTTCGTTTTAAGACCGTGACGATCGAAAATGTGCGTGTGTTTGTTTCAGGATCATCTGCTGCTTCCTGCCATCAGTCACAACAAAACCACGCGTCCCAAAATGTCCCTGGTCATGCCGGCCATGGCCGTCAACGGTGAGATGCTGTCAAATACTAACGGGTAATTTACTGGACTAGTGAGCACTAGGGCGCTGGTTCAAACCTCATTACTGTGTGTGTGCGCAGAGTCGGTGTACAACTCGTCCAAGGGCGGCTACGAGCTGATGATGCAGGTGGACTGCGAGGTGATGGACACCCGGATCGTCCCCATCAAATCCTCCGTCGTCCCTCCCTCCCTCAGAGACACGCCCCCGAACCCGCCCACTCACCACCACCACCACCATGCTAACCACACCCGGCAGCACCACCCGCCGACGCCCAGGCAGCCCCTGCCGGCCAGGAGGAGGGGGGCGGAGTTTCTGATCAGCCAGTCAGGATCAGTGTGAAAGAAGGGAAACTCACACACACACACACACACACACACACACACACACACACAGATACACACACTAGATTTATACACACACACACACACACTTACCCATATATGCCCACACAGATACACACACTTACCTAGACTTACACACATACACACTTACCCATATATGCCCACGCACACACACACACACACGCACACACACACACACTTATCTAGATTTATACACACACTGAAATGTATACACACACACTTACCCATATATGCCCACACACACACAGATACACACACTTACCTAGATTTATACACAGACACATACACACACACATTACCCATGTATATATAATACACACACACACACACAGATACACACACTTACCTAGATGTACACACACATATACCCTGTTATATACAGGTCCTTCTCAAAAAATTAGCATATTGTGATAAAGTTCATTATTTTCCATAATGTAATGATAAAAATTAAACTTTCATATATTTTAGATTCATTGCACACCAACTGAAATATTTCAGGTCTTTTATTGTTTTAATACTGATGATTTTGGCATACAGCTCATGAAAACCCAAAATTCCTATCTCAAAAAATTAGCATATCATGAAAAGGTTCTCTAAACGAGCTATTAACCTAATCATCTGAATCAACGAATTAACTCTAAACACCTGCAAAAGATTCCTGAGGCTTTTAAAAACTCCCAGCCTGGTTCATTACTCAAAACTGCATTCATGGGTAAGACTGCCGACCTGACTGCTGTCCAGAAGGCCATCATTGACACCCTCAAGCAAGAGGGTAAGACACAGAAAGAAATTTCTGAACGAATAGGCTGTTCCCAGAGTGCTGTATCAAGGCACCTCAGTGGGAAGTCTGTGGGAAGGAAAAAGTGTGGCAGAAAACGCTGCACAACGAGAAGAGGTGACCGGACCCTGAGGAAGATTGTGGAGAAGGGCCGATTCCAGACCTTGGGGGACCTGCGGAAGCAGTGGACTGAGTCTGGAGTAGAAACATCCAGAGCCACCGTGCACAGGCGTGTGCAGGAAATGGGCTACAGGTGCCGCAATCCCCAGGTCAAGCCACTTTTGAACCAGAAACAGTGGCAGAAGCGCCTGACCTGGGCTACAGAGAAGCAGCACTGGACTGTTGCTCAGTGGTCCAAAGTACTGTTTTCGGAAATCAAGGTGCCAGAGTCTGGAGAAGGAAATGCCAAAATGCCTGAAGTCCAGTGTCAAGTACCCACAGTCAGTGATGGTCTGGGGTGCCATGTCAGCTGCTGGTGTTGGTCCACTGTGTTTTATCAAGGGCAGGGTCAATGCAGCTAGCTATCAGGAGATTTTGGAGCACTTCATGCTTCCATCTGCTGAAAAGCTTTATGGAGATGAAGATTTCATTTTTCAGCACGACCTGGCACCTGCTCACAGTGCCAAAACCACTGGCGAATGGTTTACTGACCATGGTATTACTGTGCTCAATTGGCCTGCCAACTCTCCTGACCTGAACCCCATAGAGAATCTGTGGGATATTGTGAAGAGAAAGTTGAGAGACACAAGACCCAACACTCTGGATGAGCTTAAGGCCGCTATCGAAGCATCCTGGGCCTCCATAACACCTCAGCAGTGCCACAGGCTGATTGCCTCCATGCCACGCCGCATTGAAGCAGTCATTTCTGCAAAAGGATTCCCGACCAAGTATTGAGTGCATAACTGAACATAATTATTTGAAGGTTGACTTTTTTTGTATTAAAAACACTTTTCTTTTATTGGTCGGATGAAATATGCTAATTTTTTGAGATAGGAATTTTGGGTTTTCATGAGCTGTATGCCAAAATCATCAGTATTAAAACAATAAAAGACCTGAAATATTTCAGTTGGTGTGCAATGAATCTAAAATATATGAAAGTTTAATTTTTATCATTACATTATGGAAAATAATGAACTTTATCACAATATGCTAATTTTTTGAGAAGGACCTGTATATACATACATACACACATATAATATACAGTGGGGGAAATAAGTATTTGATCCCCTGCTGATTTTGTAAGTTTACCCCCTTACAAAGACTTGAACAGTCTATAATTTTTATGGAAGGTTTATTTTAACAGAGAGAGACAGAATATCAACAAAACATCCAGAAAAAAAACACTAAATAAAAGTTATAAATTAATTTGTATTTAATTAAGGGAAATAAGTATTTGATCCCCTACCAACCAGCAAGAATTCTGACCCCCACAGACCGGTTATGTGCCCATGAGGCTACAAATTAGTCCTGTCCCTGTATAAAAGACTCCTGTCACAGAATCAGTTTCTTCTGTTCAAATCTCTCGACCACCATGGGCAAGACCAAAGAGCTATCAAAGGACGTCAGGGACAAGATTGTAGACCTGCACAAGGCTGGAATGGGCTACAAGACCATCAGCAAGAAGCTTGGTGAGAAAGAGACCACTGTTGGTGCGATCATTCGAAAATGGAAGAAATACAAGATCACAGTCAATCACCCTCGCTCTGGAGCTCCATGCAAGATCTCACCTGGTGGGGTAAGAATGATTCTGAGAAAGGTGAGGTCAGTCCAGAATTACACGGGAGGAGCTTGTCAATGATCTCAAGGGAGCTGGGAGCACAGTCACCAAGAAAACCATTAGTAACACACTTCGCCGTAATGGATTGAGATCCTGCAGTGCCCGCAAAGTCCCTCTGCTCAAGAAGGCTCATGTACAGGCCCGTCTGAAGTTTGCCAATGAACACCTGAATGATTCAGAGAAAGCTTGGGAGAATGTGATATGGTCAGATGAGACCAAAATTGAGCTCTTTGGTATCAACTCCACTCACCATGTTTGGAGGCAGAGAAATGCCCGGTGGGGATGGTGTTCTTGGGGTCATATCCAGCATTTCTCTGCTCCCAGCTCTCTTGAGATCATTGACAAGCTCCTCCCGTGTAATTCTGGACTGACCTCACCTTTCTCAGAATCATTCTTACCCCACCAGGTGAGATCTTGCATGGAGCTCCAGAGTGAGGGTGATTGACTGTGATCTTGTATTTCTTCCATTTTCGAATGATCGCACCAACAGTGGTCTCTTTCTCACCAAGCTTCTTGCTGATGGTCTTGTAGCCCATTCCAGCCTTGTGCAGGTCTACAATCTTGTCCCTGACGTCCTTTGATAGCTCTTTGGTCTTGCCCATGGTGGTGGAGAGATTTGAACGGAAGAAACTGATTCTGTGACAGGAGTCTTTTATACAGGGACAGGACTAATTTGTGTGCCTCATGGGCACATAACCGGTCTGTGGGGGTCAGAATTCTTGCTGGTTGGTAGGGGATCAAATACTTATTTCCCCCACTGTATGTGTACATGTATCTGGGTACAAATTACATGTATATTACCCAGATACACCCACGTCCTGCTAATTATGAGCCTCTTCAGATCCATTATTCTACAGTTCTAGTCACTAATCCCCCTTTCTCTAAAATTCTATTATTCCACTGTACCTGTAGTGGATTACCCAGAATTCCCTGGTGCACGTTGCATAGCAGTGCAGCGTGTTTTGTTTATATTTGAACTCTGATGCCAGTCGTCGTCATCATGTTGTTTTTATCTTTTATTTTCCATTCTGGATTAGATTTCAGAAGGGCAGCGTTTGGGTAGAAATGAAGTCGTGGATGTAAATATCAGAAACTGTGTAAAGAATTCATATATATATATATACAGACACCTGTACACACACACACACACACACACACACACACACACACGTTTACCTTGCTCAGGATGATGGGGTGTGTTCCGGTGGTGTCCTAACTTTTGACTGAGACTGAAACATTCATCTGTGCAACATTAAAACAAACTAATCTTCATCATAAAGAAAATATTTTAACTATTCCATCACTGGAATGATTCACTAGAAGCGGTGTCCACATACTTTTGGCCTGGTTGTGTGTGTGTGTGTGTGTGTGATACTTCATGTGAAAGATGTGAGGAACGTTATGAGCACGTGTACGAGCAGCATTACTAACAACAAGAATCAAACCTGCTCGCCTGCTGCTCAGTCCACACACACTCTCAAAACGAGAGCCCATGCACACCAAAACGACGGACAATCACCGTCCTGGATACAGTTACCCTGGATACAGTTGTCCTGGATACAGTTACCCTGGATACAGCTGTCCTGAATGCAATTACCCTAGATACCGTTGTCCTGGATTAAAAAAAAAAAAAAAAAAAAACCCTGGTTGCAGTTGTCTTGGATATGGTCACCCTGGATATGGTTACTGTGGATACAGTTACCCTAGATACAGTTGTCCTGGATTAAAAAAAAAAACCCTGGTTGCAGTTGTCCCGGATACTGTAACTCTGAATATGGTTACTGTGGATACAGTTACCCTAGATACAGTTGTCCTGGATTAAAAAAAACCCTGGTTGCAGTTGTCTTGGATACCGTCACCCTGAATATGGTTACTGTGGATACAGTTACCCTCGATACAGTTGTCCTGGAGGCAGACACCTTGGATACAGAAACTCCTGATACAGCTACCATGTGGATGCACTTCTCCTGGATACAGTTACCGTAGATACAGACCCCTGGATATAGATAATGTGGATGCAGTTAACCTGGAGGTAGTTGTCCTGGATAAAGAAACCCTAGATATAGTTACCCTGGATACAAGGGTTCTGGATACAGAAACTCTTAATACAGATACAGTTAATATGGATACACGTCTCCTGGGTACAGTTACCCCGGATACAGTTACCCTGGACACAGCTTTGTTTTTATTGACCTCACTCATCGTCTTCACATGGACACTCGGCCAAAACCCAAACCTACGTTTCCAAAATGACCCGTACTCGCGTGGGCGCACAGGTTGAAACGTTCATGCTCAGTAAGAACAGCGCCTCCTACTGGAAATGCTGCAGCTTATGTTCTGTACGCTGTAACACAACATTGGAACGTGATGTTGGATCCGTTTGATTCTAGTGGAACCTGGAATCATTCTTCAGTGCAGAACAGGAAGGAACTGGTACGGTTCCGTTTGTTTCTGGTTCTTCTGGACGTTTCCAGGAGGAGACTTTAAGCTATAAGCTTATTCGCTTTAGGGATGAATGTCAGCTTTTTTATGATTAATTTAACCACTTTGGGCACAAAATTAATGATTTTTTATGTCGTTATTGCCTGTAAATAATTGTGATTTGTTATGTCGTGCACTTCTTCACTTTTTTTTTTTTACTTTTGTAGTTTTTTTATAATACTAATTTCCCCAGATTTGTATTTTTGGTTGAGAACTCTTTAAACAGATGGAATATTTATTCATCCTTCATCCGGCACGTATAAAAGGTGAATTGATTTTAATGGCATGTGCTGATACTATCGTTGTGGACCTGGTATTTACACCTTCCTGCTTATTCCAGCTTTGAATTCCAATTTTACGTCCATTTATAAACGTTCTGAACATGAAATTTGATTGAGAATCATGATCAGCAACATGCCCAGGTACATATATGCACCGAGCACTTTATTAGGAACACCTTCCTATTGGGTTTGTACATTCATCGGTCATTTTTTAAGCTACACCTGCCATACAGATGAACTTTGGGCGTATACAATGACTGACTGTATCTCATCTGCTGCCGTAGACGTTCGTCAGCCTTCGTCACCCCGTCCGTTAATGGATGGAACCCGTACGAGTCCTAGATGTATTAGATGTCATTGGGTGGAACAGTGTGCTGCAGTAGTACCGACATAGTAGAGTATGTTGTTGTGGTGCAGCAGTGTTGTTGGGATTTTTAAACACAGCATATACATTTACATGGTCAGCATTTAGCAGTCAAGGGCCCAACAGCAGCAACCTGGCAGTGGTGGAGCTTGAACCAGCGAACTTCTGATTACTAGTCCAGTACCTTAACCTCTAGGCTACAACTTGCCCCACAGCAGCAGCTTTGCACAGATTAGTGTTCCTAATAAAGATTCAAAAATCCCAACAACACAGCTGCACCTGCTACAATCATACATACTATAGAATGCCTTTATTCGTCATGTATACATATACAGGTGTACAGTACAATGAAATTCTTTTTTCGCGCATCACAGCTTGTATGGATGCCAGGGTCAGAGCGCAGGGTCAGTTATCGTACGGCGCCCCTGGAGCAGAGATGGTTAAGGGCCTTGCTCAAGGGCCCAACAGTGGCTGCATGGCAGAGTTGGGATTCGCTGCCATCTGGTCAGTGGGGTCCTGTGTAGGGCCCCTGCGTATGTTAGGTGTAGCTCATGAATGGCCGTGTGTAGACGGTAGGTGTTCCTAATAAAGTGTCAGGTGGGTGTAGGATTATATGAGGGATTCCTTTCTGGATGATGAATGAACGATCGTTGTAAATATGTTTCTCGTGTTTTTTATAATTTATCTGGTGCAGATGTTTGTACTTCCTGTCTGTGTGGGAGCTGATGAAGCACCGTGTACATGTCTGCAAAATTAAGATCCTGCTTAATAAAAAAATAATTAAATGAAGTCGGTCTGTGTGAGAACTCGCTTTGCCGGGGGAAGATGAGATGTTGGGAAAATATTTTTTACACCGAAGTGCTGATAATCCAAATTCAATGTCTACACACACACACACACACACACACACACACACACATATATATATATATATATATATATACAGTGGTGCTTGAAAGTTTGTGAACCCTTTAGCATTTTCTATATTTCTGCATAAATATGACCTAAAACATCATCAGATTTTCCTAAATAGATAAAGAGAACCCAGTTAAACAAATGAGACAAAAATATTATACTTGGTCATTTATTTATTGAGGAAAATGATCCAATATTACATATTTATGAGTGGCAAAAGTATGTAAACCTCTATGATTAACAGTTAATTTGAAGGTGAAATTAGTCAGGTGTTTTCACCTGATCATGGAATGACAATCAAGTGTGAGAGATCCCTGTTCTTTAAATAAAACAGGGTGCCCAATCAAAGTCTGCTCTTCACAACACACGTTTGTGGAAGTGTATCATGGCATGAACAAAGGAGATTTCTGAGGACCTCAGAAAAAGAGTTGTTGATGCTCATCAGGCTGGAAAAGGTTACAAAACCATCTCTAAAGAGTTTGGACTCCACCAATCCACAGTCAGACAGATTGTGTACAAATGGAGGAAATTCAAGACCATTGTTACCCTCCCCAGGAGTGGTCGACCAACAAAGATCACCCCAAGAGCAAGGCGTGTAATAGTCGGTGAGGTCACAAAGGACCCCAGGGTAACTTCTAAGCAACTGAAGGCCTCTCTCACATTGGCTAATGTTAATGTTCATGAGTCCACCATCAGGAGAACACTGAACAACAATGGTGTGCATGGCAGGATTGCAAGGAGAAAGCCACTGCTCTCCAAAAAGAACATTGCTGCTCGTCTGTAGTTTGCTACAGATCACGTGGACGAGCCAGAAGGCTACTGGAAGAATGTTTTGTGGACGGATGAGACCAAAATAGAACTTTTTGGTTTAAATGAAAAGCGTTATGTTTGGAGAAAGGAAAACACTGCATTCCAGCATAAGAACCTTATCCCATCTGTGAAACATGGTGGTGGTAGTATCATGGTTTTGGCCTGTTTTGCTGCATCTGGGCCAGGACGGCTTGCCATCATTGATGGAACAATGAATTCTGAATTATATCAGAGAATTCTTAAGGAAAATGTCAGGACATCTGTCCATGAACTGAATCTCAAGAGAAGGTGGGTCATGCAGCAAGACAACAACCCTAAACACACAAGTCGTTCTACAAAGAATGGTTAAAGAAGAATAAAGTTCATGTTTTGGAATGGCCAAGTCAAAGTCCTGACCTTAATCCAATGGAAATGTTGTGGAAGGACCTGAAGCGAGCAGTTAATGTGAGGAAACCCACCAACATCCCAGAGTTGAAGCTGTTCTGTACGGAGGAATGCGCTAGAATTCCTCCAAGCCGGTGTGCAGGACTGATCAACAGTTACCGGAAACGTTTAGTTGCAGTTATTGCTGCAGAGGGGGGTCATACCAGATACTGAAAGCAAAGGTTCACATACTTTTGCCACTCACAAATATGTAATATTGGATCATTTTCCTCAATAAATAAATGACCAAGTTTAATATTTTTGTCTCATTTGTTTAACTGGGTTCTCTTTATCTACTTTTAGGACTTGTGTGAAAATCTGATGATGTTTTAGGTCATATTTATGCAGAAATATAGAAAATTCTAAAGGGTTCACAAACTTTCAAGCACCACTGTATACACACACATGCAGTCACATCCAGATACACATAAACACACACACACCGATCATTAAAACCACCTCCTTGTTTCTACACTCACTGTCCATTTTATCAGCTCCACTTACCATATAGAAGCACTTTGTAGTTCTACAATTACTGACTGTAGTCCATCTGTTTCTTTACATATCTTTATAACCTGCTTTCACCCCGTTCTTCAATGGTCAGGACCACCACAGAGCAGGTATTATTTAGGTGGTGGATCATTCTCAGCACTGCAGTGAAACTGACATGGTGGTGACATTGACATTTTGTTAATGTTTAATATTTTGAAAGTGTAGTATTTTCAGTGCGTTTGCATTTATGAAAATAAAAGTTATTATAATGATTTTGTGTTTTATTCACCTTTTTAAAGTCACTGCTATTTTTTTGAACACTACTGTATGTCAGTCGTTGGCATCTTTACCCGTTGGCCACTTCATTAGGAATGTGTGTCATTTATCCAGGCGGACAGTCGTGTGGAGGCAGCCTGGTTTATCTTGGCATGGTTGTCGGTAGACGGGCTGGTTTAAGTCTTGCAGATATCCTGGAACTTTCTCCAGAGATTACAGAGAATTAGGTGGAAAAAGCATCCAGTAAACAGCAGTTCTACTGGCAGAAACACCTTGTTGATGAAAGATGATTGATTAGAATGGCCAGACTGGTTTGAGCTGACTGGAAGGCTGAGCAGACAAGCATTCCAGACCTACAACAGCAGGAATTCATATCTAGTTCCACTCCTGTCGGACAAGAACCGGAACTGGAGGCTACAGTGGGCACAGGCTCACCAAAACTTAACAGCTGAAAGAATGGAAGAATGTTGTCTTGCCTCGTGACTATTAATTTTTGCAGATGGTAGTCCAACTGGTTCTCTGAACATGACATTAATTTGCATCCCCATTCACCAGATCTGAATCCAGTAGAGCAGCTTTGGGATCTTCTAATAAATGTGCACCAGTTAGACGATTCGATAAGTTAGCATGGACCAAAATCCTCAAAGAAACCTTTCCTCCAACTTGTGGAGTCCATCCAGCAAAGACCTGATGCTGTTCTGAGAGCAAAGGTGGTGTTTCTAACAAGGTGGTCGGTGAGTGTTCAGCCGTGTTGTTAGACGTGCTTTGCTCAGGAGTCGCAGCTGAATTTATTTGAATAAATTAGCGTTTATTTGAATACTTCATTTGTTTAACGTGCACCATATACTGCATCGCTAATTTACAAAGAGAACAAATGAAACCAGACAGATATTACCATGTAGTGCTGTGACACCCCCACAAGTATTCACCCCCGTCCCGTCCGTTTTCCAATTTTTGCATATTTGTTACACTGCTCTGTTTCAGATAATCAGACTACCTGTAATATCAGACAATCACACAAAACTGGGTTGATTTTCACAAGCCGCGGAGTCCTGAATCTAAACATCACTGCAATAGAACCCGTCTGGTAATGTGAAGCAGGATAGAAGGTCTCAAAAACACTATAACACCTTGTTCTTTAAATACAGTACATTCAAATAAAATGAAAAAGAAAATGTAGTTGAAAAGAGTTACAAAGCCATTGCTAAGCCTCTGGGACTCCAGTGAACCACAGTGCGAGCCATTATCCACAAATGTAGAAAGCTTAGAACAGGGGTCATGTTCTAAAATAGCACTAGTGACTATAGAGCTCCGTTAAAAAAATTATTTGTGTTGCTGTTTCTTTTTTAATCAATGACACTTGCATTGATGTTGATTTAAAAATGACAATAGTGAATATAAAATTTTATAAACAAAAACGTTAGATGTTTATAGGAGCTCTGATCTGGTCTGGGTGCGGAGTTTTATATCGTGCGCATTTCGCCGAGACAAGTAAGCTATGCATGCCGAGTGAGATGCAGGTTTTACCCCAAAATAATAATAATAAAAAAAAAACCTTCCACAAAAATTATAGACTGTTCAAGTCTTTGTAAGGGGGTAAACTTACAAAATCAGCAGGGGATCAAATACTTATTTCCCCCACTGTATATATATAACATATATATATATTGATGAAAACATGGACGTGCTTATGCATACAAAACCGTCAGGAACAATATTTACAAAAATATTAGAGATGTGATGATTGCTCTCACTAATATTTTGATTAACAGATAAATAATGTTACATGTTGAAATATATCTGTGTTTCATTGTTAATATTTTTATGAGAAATTAACATTAATATAACATCAGACTCTTCATATATATGAATAATTAATAATAATAATAATGGGGGGGGGGGGTTTGCATTGTCTCTTCACTTTACACTAAATTCTGTAATATTAAATAAATTGTTTAGCTATGCCTGTCTAAACAAACAAAAAAAGACCAGACAAATTAAATAAAGAAAAACAAATGGGCCCCTTGAACAGTGGTGGTTATTCTGTCCCTCTGTGTGTGTTTGTGTTTATGAGTGATGATGTGTGTTGTAAGTGTTTGTGGCAGGTTTTGATGCCTTGATGACCGGTACTGGGTGCTCCCATTTAAAGCTCTGTGGTTCAATATCAGCCATTTTCACGGTCATGATGGATGACAGAGTTCCATCCAGAGCCAACATGTTCCTGGTTTTGGTTTTATTAAGCCCCACCATGGGAAAAAAACTCTCTCTGCATCTGCATTTGAGTGTAGCTTGCTAATACCTGTTTGTACAGGAAAGGCAGATGCCGACAAACACCTAATGTGTAAAACGTTGTGTAAATGTAAAACCTGTTTTAGTCATCTAAATGAATTCATAAATTACAGTCATGAAGCTGCAAAAAGTCAAATTTCAAGTAAGTTGCTAAGTACCTCATAGAAGCAGAGCTTTTTGTTGTTGCTGATACAATCACACACTTTACAAAACTACACGCTTTAATTTTAAGGTTTATTCACTAAAAACAATCATTTGGGAACATTTTGTCACAGAAATGATAAATATATTTTATAAGTGTAGCATCCAGACCAAGAATAAAGCTAATCAATCAAAACCCACTTTTATCTGAATGTGATCTACAGAACCATCAGCAGTTTTACAAATATGTTGTTGTTGCTGACTCTCAAAATCTGTATAAATACACAATCTGTTTTATTTGGCTTTAGAATCTGAATTTAGAGCTCATTTGAAAACAAATATATAAGAAGCATAATAAATGAAGTGAAAAGTATGATAGAAGTGTACCTGCAATAATTTGATTAAAGTATAACATGAATATATTTGACCATGTTTGATATAAGTCCAGACTTTCTGTATGCTAGGTTATTTATAGAATACCTAGAGAAATCTCAGTATATTTTCAATACACTTCATCAGAATCAGAATATCGTTATCGTCTCTATACCAGGTATAACGAAATTAGGGTGCAATACTCTCTAGTGTTATAAACAATACATTTATAATAATAATAAAAAAACCTTGAATTTACAAAATACCAGAAATTTGCATTTACAAAAAATGAACAGAATTTACAATAACAAAAATGATAATAATGATAATGAATATGATATTGATATATACAGTGTATCACAAAAGTGAGTACACCCCTCACATTTCTGCAGATATTTAAGTATATCTTTTCATGGGACAACACTGACAAAATGACACTTTGACACAATGAAAAGTAGTCTGTGTGCAGCTTATATAACAGTGTAAATTTATTCTTCCCTCAAAATAACTCAAAATACAGCCATTAATGTCTAAACCATCGGCAACAAAAGTGAGTACACCCCTAAGAGACTACACCCCTAAATGTCCAAATTGAGCACTGCTTGTCATTTTCCCTCCAAAATGTCATGTGATTTGTTAGTGTTACTAGGTCTCAGGTGTGCATAGGGAGCAGGTGTGTTCAATTTAGTAGTACAGCTCTCACACTCTCTCATACTGGTCACTGAAAGTTCCAACATGGCACCTCATGGCAAAGAACTCTCTGAGGATCTTAAAAGACGAATTGTTGCGCTACATGAAGATGGCCAAGGCTACAAGAAGATTGCCAACACCCTGAAACTGAGCTGCAGCACAGTGGCCAAGATCATCCAGCGTTTTAAAAGAGCAGGGTCCACTCAGAACAGACCTCGTGTTGGTCGTCCAAAGAAGCTGAGTGCACGTGCTCAGCGTCACATCCAGCTGCTGTCTTTGAAAGACAGGCGCAGGAGTGCTGTCAGCATTGCTGCAGAGATTGAAAAGGTGGGGGGTCAGCCTGTCAGTGCTCAGACCATACGCCGCACACTACATCAAATTGGTCTGCATGGCTGTCACCCCAGAAGGAAGCCTCTTCTGAAGTCTCTACACAAGAAAGCTCGCAAACAGTTTGCTGAAGACATGTCAACAAAGGACATGGATTACTGGAACCATGTCCTATGGTCTGATGAGACCAAGATTAATTTGTTTGGTTCAGATGGTCTCAAGCATGTGTGGCGGCAATCAGGTGAGGAGTACAAAGATAAGTGTGTCATGCCTACAGTCAAGCATGGTGGTGGGAATGCCATGGTCTGGGGCTGCATGAGTGCAGCAGGTGTTGGGGAGTTACATTTCATTGAGGGACACATGAACTCCAATATGTACTGTGAAATACTGAGAAGAGCATGATCCCCTCCCTCCGGAAACTGGGTCGCAGGGCAGTGTTCCAGCATGATAATGACCCCAAACACACCTCTAAGACGACCACTGCTTTATTGAAGAGGCTGAGGGTAAAGGTGATGGACTGGCCAAGCATGTTTCCAGACCTAAACCCAATAGAACATCTTTGGGGCATCCTCAAGCGGAAGGTGGAGGAACGCAAAGTCTCGAATATCCGCCGGCTCCGTGATGTCGTCATGGAGGAGTGGAAAAGCATTCCAGTGGCAACCTGTGAAGCTCTGGTAAACTCCATGCCCAGGAGAGTTAAGGCAGTTCTGGGAAATAATGGTGGCCACACAAAATATTGACACTTCAGGAACTTTCACTAAGGGGTGTACTCACTTTTGTTGCCGGTGGTTTAGACATTAATGGCTGTATATTGAGTTATTTTGAGAGAAGAATAAATTTACACTGTTATATAAGCTGCACACAGACTACTTTTCATTGTGTCAAAGTGTCATTTTGTCAGTGTTGTCCCATGAAAAGATATAC
Organism: Trichomycterus rosablanca; assembly: GCF_030014385.1. Lineage (NCBI taxonomy): Eukaryota > Metazoa > Chordata > Actinopteri > Siluriformes > Trichomycteridae > Trichomycterus > Trichomycterus rosablanca. The sequence goes on along the minus strand of NC_085988.1, from coordinate 8,761,786 downwards.
TTAAATATCTGCAAAAATGTGAGAGGTGTACTCACTTTTGTGATACACTGTATATATATATATATTGTATATACTGTATATAACATTATTATTATTATGTGTTAATATAATCTTGAGATAATGCTTATAAATGTGAGCATTTGGTGTTACTTAATGAATTTACTTTGTTTAAATAAATTGTCAGGTAAATTTGTGATGTTTGATTTGAGATAATGATGCACTACAAATACATTGTAATATAATTAAGCTGAAGTAGCTAATAAACTAATAATCAAAAAGTAACTGTAACCTGATGCATAATAATTGTTGTTTTAACTTAAATAAATTAAGTTTGACTAAATTCATACTGAAGTATAATTAACATGATTAAATTGAGTTATTTAAGTATTGTAAATTTGTTTTTACTCAAAAACCATGTGTTTGTAACATAATTTACATCATTTCATTAAGTTTGATGGACTTGATTACATTAAGGTAAAATGAGATATTTTGAAGTAAATAAAACATAATGAGGCTGAAATCGATTAGAATGATGTTGTGTATAAAAGTGTTTACATCAGGATCTGATCCTGCAGTTTTATGTGTTTTTGAATGTTTATTAGTCGAGAACGAGACGAAAGAAACTGGAATATCCGATCTAAAACTAACTTTACCAGGTGAATCTGAAGAAGAGTAAGCAGGTGTAGGTGTGGGTTTGGTTTTATGCTGCTGATCTGGGTCGCGGTGCGCTTTCATTTTGCACTGATACCAAAAACATGATTAAATGTTGAACTTTTTCTGAATTTTTTATGCTCATTTATTTGAAGTAAAACGGACAGAACAAATAAATAAACTGTCAATATTAATACGAATGCAGCCGAATAATAATAGAAAATATAAACACTTTAATTCTGTGGGAATTTAGCAGAGCTACAGTATTGTGGCGCCGGCGAGCAGGAAGGCGAGCGTCGGGGCCTCGAGTGAGCTGCCCTTGGCAGATCTCTCAGTGGTTTAGGACGTACACTCATTCATGCACACATACATCCATACAACAGACAAACACATAAGCTACCTATCCAGCTCTCACCGCAGCCACCCAGTCTCCCACACTGGGATACACGCTGACGGTAAGCCTGGATACCACGGCTCCTCCCACTGACGCTACAGTATTTTGTGTTTTTAAGAGAACTTATGAACAAAATAAACTACAATTATTTACATTACTAGAAAGTAGACATTTTAAATGGTACTTGTTTTTATTATTTATACTTTTATATTCAAATACATTTATATGTTCTGTACATTTACATGTTCGTGTTATATTTTTATATCCTAAATTCTGTGCTACCATGTATGAAAGCTTTCTTTATCTACTTTTAATCTCCATGTGAGCTCCCTGAAACCACATCTGCTTCTGCTGTACACTTGTGTATGATGAATGAGAATAAAGTCGAAGTCTTATTTAGCACTAAGGGACATGATGACGATAAGAAAACCTACAGATATCAGTCAGTTCTTGTTCATTTTTAGAGCCGAGGGGAGCAAAGAGCTTCTCTTTTCTTCCTCTGCTAGTACTTTCTTTAGCGCCTAGGGGCTCCGGACACTCCGCGACACTGATACCAGTGCAGGGGTAATGTATTATTGGGCAGAAATACAGGAGATGAACTGGTCAGTAGAGCTTTGTTTTATTGCATCCTCACACTGAAACCACGCATGCGTATACGGCATCAGGCGGAACTCCAGACTCTGTGTTTAACCCTTTAACGTCTTAAAGGCAAATTACAACAAGGGCTTCGTCACTGAATTAGGATGACGTCAGGCAGGTGGAGGCTTTATGACGTAGTGAGGATTCCCCTGGCTAGAGTATAAATAGGACAGAGGGAGCGATTCTCCACCAGTCGCTTACAGACGCTCAGACGAGACACAAGCAGTGATTGACTCTCTTGTATTTCACAGGCAGTGATTGATTCTCTTGAGTTTTTCCAATATGCCAGTTATTGATTTTGAGTGGGAGGGCGGACTGCGCTCTGTAGCCGTTCAGCTCGGTATTACAGCAGTTGCCGCCGCCGGTTATCTGCTGTTTCAGAAGTGGAAAGAAGCACAGAAGCGCACCCGAGATGTAGCGGAGCCAACCAACCCGGAGCAAGAAAGCAGCGAAGAACAGGACTCTTCAGCTGCTCCACATCCATCTATTGGTGGTCAGGCGAGCGGTGCTGGGGAGGGGAACCAAGAACCCGTTTCCAAGGCTGCCTTCATCATTGGTGGCTTTTTCCGGGCCTTGAGCATGGTCAACAATGCACTGCGTTATACAGTGTAGCTGTGGAGAGACACCTTGAAAATCATAAAAAAAATTTTATTAGAAATATGAATAAATATTTACATATTATGTCGGAACAAAGAAATTAAAAACTAAAAATTGTGATCAGATCAAACTTCTGAAAGAAAAAAAAAAAAAAAAAAAGAAAAGAAAGAAAAACAGACAATCTTCATTGCTCAGGGGCCAAACAGTGGCAACTTTGCAGCAGTGGGACTTGAACCAGCAACCTTCCGATTACTAATTTAAAATAAACAAAAGAACAGACAGTGTTTAAGTCATTGCTCAGGGGCCCAACAGTGGCAACTTTGCAGCAGTGAGGCTTAAACCAGCAAACTTCTGATCACTAATAAAAAATAATAATTCAGATGATCTAATTGTGGTGACCCCTGTAAAAGGGGGGGTGGTGGAGAGGCCAAAATATAATTTTGGTCCGGGACTAAAAAACTAAAATTATAATTAGATGAAAGAGAACTGACAGTTCAGGAAATGTAAACAGTAATGAAACAGTGTAAAGACTGCAGACAGGGCAGAGAGGGGTCAGACGCAGAGGAGAGGATGTGACCTGACCGCTCAGCTGAACTTTAAAATTATGAATCTAAAAGGCAGCTGACTGACACCTGACAGAGAATACAACAAACCACAAGACAAGGCTTCGGCTCTAGTCTAGCGAATACGCTACAGATGAGACGCCTACAGCAAATAACCCAAAGTATTGAGGCAAGGCGATGGATGCTTCATGCCACGAATAAATCCCCCTCACAGAGCCCATACGTGTGTTATGGAGATGATCTGTCTCATGGTCTAGCAACAATGAGAATGAATGACTGGTAAAGGAAGTGGTTTGTAAAAAGTTCAAACCACAATGTTATGGTGCATAATTAATGAGTGTACAACGTTCAAATATATTCGCATGTTTTAGCTTCAAAACCACAATGTATTATTAACTCAATGCTTACCCCGCCTATGAGGCTATAAAAAGGAATGTTCAGGAGTATACTTTGTCTTTAATTTCTTTGATTGCTAAAAGCATAGAATTATTGACCATTGTATGTTCATTGCTTGAGATATATTGCTTATAGGGACATATAATAATGTTTTATTTTCAAGAATGGTTGTAATCAGTGTTTTATTTGTAACTGTTTATTGTATTACTTGAGAAAATAAAGCGAATGAGAGATTGCCTCTCAGATGCGATAAAAGAAAACTTCTGACTTAGTGTGAGTTTCTTACTCGTCTCAAAAAAACACACAGACCTAGAAGAAGCGGGATCAACCACTAACGCAGATCTTCAACTCCTATAGAGGCATCTTGCCTTAAGGTAAGCGCTGTAATCAGTACATGTGATTGGTATTGAAGGGACGGTTGATTTGTGTCTTTGAAAACAAGAGAAAAGCACAAAACTAGTGAAGAGCGTGTTTAGGGTGACCAGGTGGTCACCACCAATTACAATTGTTAACCAGCACACATTTTTATAGCACAAACAACAAAGATAAATCACACACTGAACATGCTAACAATAAGATAGAAATGAATGATGATGAGTGGAAGGACTTGGGTCCATGGTTAAAGTTTTTGCACTGTTGTATTTCAATGTTAAAATCATTTTATTATTTTTATAACTGGCAAAGAAATACAGTGTATCACAAAAGTGAGTACACCCCTCACATTTCTGCAAATATTTCATTATATCTTTTCATGGGACAACACTATAGAAATAAAACTTGGATATAACTTAGAGTAGTCAGTGTACAACTTGTATAGCACTGTAGATTTACTGTCTTCTGAAAATAACTCAACACACAGCCATTAATGTCTAAATAGCTGGCAACATAAGTGAGTACACCCCACAGTGAACATGTCCAAATTGTACCCAAATGTGTCGTTGTCCCTCCCTGGTGTCATGTGTCAAGGTCCCAGGTGTAAATGGGGAGCAGGGCTGTTAAATTTGGTGTTTTGGGTACAATTCTCTCATACTGGCCACTGGATATTCAACATGGCACCTCATGGCAAAGAACTCTCTGAGGATGTGAGAAATAGAATTGTCGCTCTCCACAAAGATGGCCTGGGCTATAAGAAGATTGCTAACACCCTAAAACTGAGCTACAGCATGGTGGCCAAGGTCATACAGCAGTTTTCCAGGACAGGTTCCACTCGGAACAGGCTTCGCCAGGGTCGACCAAAGAAGTGGAGTCCACGTGTTCGGCGTCATATCCAGAGGTTGGCTTTAAAAAAAAAACACATGAGTGCTGCCAGCATTGCTGCAGAGGTTGAAGACGTGGGAGGTCAGCCTGTCAGTGCTCAGACCATACGCCGCACACTGCATCAACTCGGTCTGCATGGTCGTCATCCCAGAAGGAAGCTGACGCACAAGAAAGCCCGCAAACAGTTTGCTGAAGACAAGCAGTCCAAGAACATGGATTACTGGAATGCCCTGTGGTCTGACGAGACCAAGATAAACTTGTTTGGCTCAGATGGTGTCCAGCATGTGTGGTGGCGCCCTGGTGAGAAGTACCAAGACAACTGTATCTTGCCTACAGTCAAGCATGGTGGTGGTAGCATCATGGTCTTGGGCTGCATGAGTGTTGCTGGCACTGGGGAGCTGCGGTTCATTGAGGGAAACATGAATTCCATCATGTACTGTGACATTCTGAAACAGAGCATGATCCCCTCCCTTCGAAAACTGGGCCTCATGGCAGTTTTCCAAAAGGATAACGACCCCAAACACAACTTCCAAGATGACAACTGCCTTGCTGAGGAAGCTGAAGGTAAAGGTGATGGACTAAACCCAATTGAGCACCTGTGGTGCATCCTCAAGTGTAAGGTGGAGGAGTTCAAGGTGTCTAACATCCACCAGCTCCGTGATGTCATCATGGAGGAGTGGAAGAGGATTCCAGTAGCAACCTGTGCAGCTCTGGTGAATTCCATGCCCAGGAGGGTTAAGGCAGTGCTGGATAATAATGGTGGTCACACAAAATATTGACACTTTGGGCACAATTTGGACATGTTCACTGTGGGGTGTACTCACTTATGTTGCCAGCCATTTAGACATTAATGGCTGTGTGTTGAGTTATTTTCTGAAGACAGTAAATCTACACTGCTATACAAGCTGTACACTGACTACTCTAAGTTATATCCAAGTTTTATTTCTATAGTGTTGTCCCATTAAAAGATATAATGAAATATCTGCAGAAATGTGAGGGGTGTACTTACTTTTGTGATACACTGTAGATGGCAGTGGTTAGCTATAATTCTGCCATTGAAAACTGCTTGGCCATGAAGTCATGTTGATCAGGTAAAGCAATCTGACTGGACTGTGCAGAGGAAGGCCCAGGAGATGGCCCAGCACTGCTGCAAAGTGAAGGATGCACACGAGATGGGGTAGATGGGAACTTTAAACATACATCTACTCCCCCAGCTATCCCTTTAGTGGCTTATGGACCTAGTATTCTCAGTGTTGCTTCCTCTTCCACATTAAGGTCTGTTGCAGATAACTGACCTACACCTGTCTTGGCCCTCTCTTTCCGAAATTATGCCCCCGTTTGCGCTGTAGACTTGCCATGCTTCTGGATTGATGCATGAAAGGTTAATTATGCGACTAGTTATAGCCAGATAGCGATTGCAAATGTAATGTTTTTATACCAGTAATTTGATTTATTGGTTAGTAGTTTATAAAAAGTGTTTTCTTAATGAATTATTTGCTTTTTGTGATGTAATAATGAGAAATTATATGATAATCGGTGATTCAGTTTTCGACTGGTGGTGCCTTTTCAGAGGCGGAGCAAACGAAGAACTACTTAGACCTCGTTCTTAGTTTCGGAGACTTACGAGGGCTTTTGGAAAACACTCGCAAAATTGGTGTTCTTAAAGTTACGTCGTTCTTAAAGTTGTTCGTAAATCGCTAAGATCAATCGTTATCGGGAAATGCACCCCAGATGGGTAAATTAATAGGTCAAGGGTTCAAGAATGGTCAACAACAAATTGCCATGGTAACTTGACCCAATCAGGCAGCCACAGTGGCACAAAAACAGTCAATAAATTACCATGGTGGAAAGGACTATGATACTCCTTAAGTGGTACAGTACCACAGTAGCCTGTAAGCATTTGCATTTTAATAATAATATAACTATATTTTGTTGTTGTTTTGCTTACAAGAAAATATCAGAGGTTAATAGAGATCTCGTACTCATGATTCTTGATTCAGTACAAAGATTCGAATCATTAACCCGGGGGATTCAGGAACCGTCCAGCTCTAGCCAGTATACAAAACATTTGGTAGTAAATAATATGCTAAACCCTCTATGAGGAATATCTTATAAGGTTTGTGTAGTATATTAGATTTAGGGCTGGGTATCGCCACTAATTTCCTGGATCGATTCGATTCACAAGGTCCCGATTCGATTCGATTTCCGGTTCGATTAGATTAGATTAGATTTCGATTCAACACAGTTAGGCATATTTGAGTTACATTAACAGGTTTTGTTTAAATATGTAAATATGTTCAGAGAACGAATGTGATAATTGTACAAAGTACATAATATTTTCATTATTAAAAAATATTTGTGTATTTTGTTTACATAAATAATTAATCCAAAACAGAAAACAGTAACATTCATTTTTTATTATTATTTTATATGTCTGACACGCTACAACAGTGTAAATGTAATGTAAACATACACCTGGCTGTTGAACAGCTTAAGCCAAGTTCACACTACACGACTTTCTGATTTGTCGGGTCGCTGTACAGTTCACACTACACGACTCACAGGCGATGGAGGGTTTTACACTACACCATCTATCACTGACTGGAATCACAGGCGAGCTTCTCTGGTCTCCAAAACTACGTTTTGTCACGAAAACAAACGTGAGAAGTGATGAGAGGTTTAATGATACCACGTCCAAACATGCACATCAACAAGTAGCGAGAGATCAAAGTTTGTGCGCTGATGTGCAGCGTAAAATCAAGGAGAAAAATAAATGAATCTGAGTGGATTTGGCAACACGAGCAGCATGGATTGTTCTATAGTGAGTTGGAGGTTAATAAATATTTTGTTTTACATTTACATTTTCGGCATTTAGCAAACGCCTTTATCAAAGGCGACTTACATTACAGTATATAGTCTGAGCAATTGAGGGTTAAGGGCCTTGCTCAGGGACCGAACAGCAGCAACCTGGCAGTGGTGGGGCTAGAACCAGCAACCTTTGAATTACTAGTACAGTACCTTAACCACTAGGCTACAACTTGTTTTGTAGAGAACTATAAGGTCAGAAATACTGTAAAACTTGTGTGCTGATGTATTCTGATAGAAACTACTGTATATTACGCCCCTGCCCCACCTGTTTACAACCCCTGTGTGTCACATTGATTGAGAGCAGAGTTTTGATCGCTGAGCGAACACCGAGTTCCTCCCGAACCTAACGCCGAGCGAAAATCAGTGCAAAAATCGTGTAGTGTGAACTGGACATAACTTGAGCTTCTGCCAAGCTGAACTGATGTGCAGGTCAGATCTCTTTGCGCAAAAAAACAGTGGCTGGTCACGCGAAATTAAAAGGGGGTAACAGATTTCCGTGTGCACCGTAAAAAGGGGCTCATTTAAAAGATCGATCTCGCGTTTACATGAATCGATATCGGATCATTCAAATAAAGATCGATTCGAATCGATAAATCGATTTTATAAACCCACCCCTAAGTAGAATTGTATTTGGTGATATCTAACTGTAAGTTAGCTAACGGTCAGAAGGTGGCAGTAAATACTTAATGATTATATAAGATAATGATGATACTGTAGATTTAATTAGCATGACTGTGTGTGTATGTGTGTGTTGAGAGGAATTGTGCATAGTTAAACAGATTCTGTCTCTGCCTTCATCCAATATATCACAGTTTTGCCTTTGTGATTGATCAAACCCTGTTGGATAAGATCCCAGTGAGAAAACTCAGAGGTCGTAATTACACCAGTTATGAAACAGAGAGACCCTATCCAGCTCAGTCCCGCCCATATGAACTACAGGCCAATCGTTGTTCATGTGGCCGCTCAGCCTCAGCCGACAAGGCAGAGCTGAGATTCGATACGATGTATTCGAGATCTCAGCTCTGGTTCCAGCATGTGTTTTTACATGAACAAATGAAAATCGGTAGTGGGTTAAGTTTATGGCCAAATAAGGCCTGCTTATCTTACTGTCTGATGGAAGTTTGGCATGTTTTCCCACATTTACTTGGCTTTACTTTTATTTTCCTTCCACCTTTGAACAACATACAGAGGGCAGATGATGTGAAGGTGCCCAGTGAGTACTGGTGCCCTATCCAGTGTGTATTCCTCGCCCTGTGTCTAGTATTTCCAGGTACGGTCTGGACCCACCACAACCCTGATCAGGATGACTGGTTAGTAATGATGACTAAGTAAATTATTTCCATAATTCTTGATCCCAGCAGACTACACTAGACCAAGACATAAACTGCCTTACCTTTTATAATGGTTTTCATTGCAATACTAGTGAAACAGACAGTGTGGGTGCTGCAAAGCATCATGATCCCAGTGATGTGGGTTTGAACCTCACTTCCAGTCACTGTCTGATGGAGGTTTGGCATGTTTTCCCCACATTCCTTTGGCTTTACTTTTATTTTCCGTCTATCTCTGAACAACATACAGAGGGCAAATGCCAGCGTGTATTCTTTGCCCTGTGTCTAGTATTTCCAGGTAGGCTCTGGACCCACCACAACACTGATCAGGATGACTGGTAATAATGATGACTAGGTAAATTACTTCCATAATTCTTTACTCCAGCAGACTAGACTAGATAGATTCCATTGCAATAGTGAAACAGACAGTGTGGGTGCTGCAAAGCATCATGATCCCAGGGATGTGGGTTTGAACCAGTCACTGTCTGAGGGAAGTTTGGCATGTTTTCCCCACATTCCTTTGGCTTTAGCACAAACTGCAGCCGCAGTTCTTTTCACCTGCTGGTGTTTAGCCCCACACAGAGCTGTATCACTTACGAAGAGCCAAGCTAAGCTCCATGTCACCCACCACCGCCATTCTTTGTCAATGTGATCAGAAACAAGTATCAGTCAAGCTTCACGTTCCCAATTTTGGAGACTTCTTCTTTCCACAGAAGCCTCTATACCCACGCTGATTAAAAGCTTGCTTGACTGTGGGCAGAGTCCCCCATGTACCAGGAACAGACACATTTTAGTGGTTTGTGGATTATATTTAACCATGTGAAAAACATGTTTCTTATTTCCCCCCTAAATCTTGGCACAGAGACCACTGTTCCATCTACTTCTGTTATGAAAACTGCTCAGTTATGGTCAATCATGATCATTGTCACCGCTTTGGTGGGTCAGATTTACTGTACAGCGGTGCTACAGGACAGTCGGGCGTCTACACACAGACATATTTGACTATGTCTAAGAGAAGAGGACGGCCAAAGCCCTTTGAAGGATTAGCGTCCTGTCTGGAATGTGTGATGCTGGGGAAACTGGACCCACAGCAACCCTGACCAGGATAAAGCGCTGGTAAAACATAAAGATGAAATGAAATAAAATAAAATTAAGTACCCAAGCACCACAGGTACACAAACCACCTTTCATTGGGGTTTATCTTTTACACAGGGCTCTCAAGTTTTCAAGTTTGCTTGGATTGAGATGGAGGTTGTTCTGTCGATGTCCCTTTTTCAGGGGGTAAAATAAAGAAAAACAAATGGGCCCCTTGAACAGTGGTGGTTATTCTGTCCCTCTGAGTGATGTTGTGTGTTGTAAGTGTTTGTGGCAGATTTTGATGCCTTGATGACCGGTATTGGGGGCTCCCATTTAAAGCACTGTGGTTCAATGTCAGCCATTTTCACAGTCATGATGGACCGAGTTCCATCCAGAGCCAACGTGTTCCTGGCTTTGGTTTTATTAAGCCCCACCATGGAAAAAAAAACTCTCTCTGCATCTGCATTTGAGTGTGACAGAACTAATACCAGTTTGGCAATCGTAGACAGCCTCGGAAATCTGCTCATACCAGTCACCTTTGGAAAAAAATGAACCGAGGAAGCCTAATTACACTCCTACATATTTTTGCAGTTAAACAGTTGCTCATGTCAATGGGTGTGTGCTGAGTATAGGTCTTATACAAAGAGTAGGAAAACTATAGTACCTATAGTAACTAATGAAAGATTAAAATAAATGATCCTGACGGTTCTCCTCCACCTCCAGCTCGTCTACAACTATGAGCACAGACCTCACCCAGCAACAAGAAATTCTATTTTTCTGATTGGCCGATTGAGCTCATACAGCTGTCTTGAATTAGCAACCAGAGTAGTTTACCTTTGACTCGTGTGTAGGATTATAGGTTATATTCATTTCTGTGCGGCAAAGTTAATCATTTCTCAGAGTGAGAAATACCATGTGTGGCGTGTGAGCTTGTTGAAATGCGTATGTCCCACTGCTCAATGCGTGAGACTTGAGAGCCCTGATTGACCCAGGAGGTCAGAAAAGAACCCAGACGAACATCTAGGTCTCAATAGCCTCTGTTAAGGTCAATATAGACGGTTTAACAGTAAAATAGACAGTTATTCCTGGATATTTTAGGTGATTTAGAAATCTTTAGGTCCAAAAAAGAGCACACATGCCCGGGAAAACAAGGACGAATGGTAACTTTAAGTATATAAGCTAATAGATGGTGAAAATAATGTGTAATGAATGAAGCAACCGCTCGAGCGACTAAACAAACTCATCATTCAGAGAGAGGATGGAAAAAGTAAGTGAACCTCCACACTATGGACAAATATATACACCGACCAGGCATAACATTATGAGCACTGACAGGTGAAGTGAATAACACTGATTATCTCTTCATCACGGCACCTGATTAGGCAGCAAGTGAACATTTTATCCTCAAAGTTGATGTGATCCTGAGGACTAGACTGAATAATAACTCTATTATTATTATTTATTTCTTTATTGCCAGTTATAATTTTTAGTTTATTCAATTCTGTGTTTGTATGATTTGTGTAAATCCTATTTATTCAAAGTATCCTCCAGACCACCCAAGGAGGATGGGGGGCCCTGCTGAGTCTGGTTCCTCTCAGGGTTTCTTCCTGTAATTTTAAGGACGTTTTTCCTTGCCATAGTCGCCCTCGGCTTGCTCAACAGGGGTTTTTGTATCTGTTGGTCCTGGATTTTGTAAAGTTGCTTTAAGACAATGTCTATTGTAAAAAGCGCTATATAAATAAATTTGACTTGACTTGACATGACATGTTAGAAGCAGGAACGAGTTTGACGAGGGCCAGATTGTGATGGCTAGATGACTGGGTCAGAGCATCTCCAAAACTGCAGCTCTTGTGGGGTCAGTATCTATCAAAAGTGGTCCAAGGTAGAAACAATGGTAAACCAGCGACAAGGTCATGGGTGGCCAATGCTCATTGATTCCCACTATATATATACAGTATATTCATTGTGGGTAGCACTGTGTCCTCACAGCAAGAAGGTCCTGTGTTTGATTCCTAGGTGGAGTGATCCTAGTTTGCATGTTCTCCACGTGTCTGTGTGGGTTTCCTCCGGGTGCTCCGGTTTCGTCCCACAATACAAAGACGTGCAAGTGAGGTGAACTGAAGATATTAAATTGACCATGACTGTGTGAACGGATGAGTCTTGTGTAATGAGTGACTATCGTTTCTATCATGAATGTAACCAAAGTGTAAAACATGATGTTAAAATCCTCGGAGAGAGGCTGGAAAACGATGTGAACCTCCACGCTAAGAACAAATTGCCATCATGATGTCACAGTTGTTGCAGAACGAACAGCGGACCAACGGAGTTCCATGTTGGACGTCTCAGAACTCTTCGGTGGAGCCAGTTCATCTACTGAGATGGTTTTGTGCTTTACGCTTGATTTAATAGCAGTCATGTTGGCACGAATAGCTGAATCCACGAGTTAGAGTGGGTGTCTATAAACTTTTGGCTAGTGTAGGCTGCTGTGGAGCTCCAGTATAACGTGAAAAGCAGTGTGTGTGTGTGTGTGTGTGTGTGTGTGTGTGTGTGTGTGTTGGAGAGATGATGTCACTGCTTGTATAATTGGTAATTTCCTCTTTAATGTTCATTCCAGAGAGAGTAGATTTTAAATCAAGTGATGTTGACAGTGTGTGTGTGTGTGTGTGTGTGTGTGTGTGTGTGTGTGTGTGTGTGTGTCTGTTTTACAAACGTTTCCAGTAACTCACACACTCGACACTTACGTGCACTCGGAATGAAGATACCCTGTGGCCAGAAGTATATGGACGTGCATTTCGGCATTTAGCAGATGCTTTATACAGTATATCATCTGAGCAATTGAGGGTTAAGGGCCTTGATTAAGGGCCCAACAGTGGTAACCTGGTGACAGTGGGACTTAAACCAGCGACCTTTCGATTACTAGTCCGGTGTACCTTAACAACTACGCTACACCAGCAAACATGACACTGTTAGACGACAGTTTAAAACTGGTTGCCGTTAAACTGGAAGTTCTTAATAATCACATTTAATAGGAGCTAGAGGCTCTTGGGAAGCAGATGTTACTGTTCACTGTCAAGCAGGCTCTACACTGTCATGAGACTGACACAGTGAATACCCTGCTCCTGCTTTTTTGTTGTCAGTATGACAGGCAAAATTACAGTCAAGCTTTAAGGTGGTGATTTTGCTTGCTTTGCTTGGTGATGTGACGCTCGCTCGACTGTGGACGGTACCACCCAGATTTCAGCAGCTTCTGATTCAGATGGTTTTCAACCTGTGGTCCAGGGCAACTTTTGTTCCTGTGGACAGAAGACTTAAGACTTAAGGCTTCAAAATGAGCAATTTGTTATTTAATGAATGATTTTATAAATTATTCATGAATGATTTTATATAAATAAAGTATAATTGTGATATTTAATGCAGTTTAAAGACCGTTCGACAGTCTATGATGGCCTGGACTGTTATCGTAAACTAAAACAATAAAGTTGGAACATTTCGTAAAATGTCCTGCTGTGGGAATCAAAGTTCCTTAGATATGAAGTCTCAGCTCACATCTCAGCATGTCTGGCAGATATCTCATCATTGATGTCAGCTCATCACCCAAAACTCAACCCCAGTACGACTGAGCCAATATACCAGTATATTCCTGGAGATCTCCAGGTCTCCCTCAGTGACTCTCAGATCAAACCATCTTATGTCCAACTGTCCATCTCAACTCTGGCTTCTCGCCTCTAGGACCAGAGATGCCCACCCCAAATATAGACAAAGGTGCAGAGCTTGGGGGTTCATGACCTTGTTACCTGCTCGCTCTCCCTTTTAGTTATGTTGTTATAATTAGGGATGTCGGAGTCTAAAACTCTCTGCAGAACTGATATTTTACTTTTAACGATTTCACACTGTAACTACATCTTCTGTTGTTTTACCCCGAGGTGATTCTGACGGAAACCTGTTTACCCTCTTGAAGTTAAAGCTGCAAGTCGTGACTGCACTGCCAACAATGCTGCTCCTACTAGATGTGACGGAAACCTGGCGCATTTGCACCAAAAATGTCCAGAACTTACAACGGACTTTATCACAGACTGGACTGAATAATTAAGAACTCACATTATTTTATTTTTTTTGCTAGTTATAACTTTCAGGTAAATTTAATTCTGTGTTTGTATGATTTGTGTAAATCCTATTTATTTAAAGTATCCTCCAGGCCACCCAAGGAGGATTGAGGTCCCTGCTGAGTCTGGTTCCTCTCAAGGTTCCTTCCTGTAATTTAAAGGGAGTTTTTCCTGCCACAGTCACCCTCAGCTTGCTCAACGGGGTTTTTTGGTCTGTAGGTCCTGGATTCTGTAAGGTTGCTTTGAAACGACATCTACTGTAAAAAGCGCCATATAAATAAATTTGACTTGACATGTAGCTAACCAGACCTGATCATGCCGGTACTTCCTTTACACCATCAGTAAGTTTCAGCCATTTCTCTCTATGGAAGCCACTCAGATTCTTGTCCAGTCACTGGTCATTTCAAGGCTGGATGACTGCCTCCCATGTTCACCATCAAACCCCGTCAGCTGATT